>NC_142746.1:8070174-8315174 GCF_051943395.1 Hippocampus bargibanti | reverse complement strand
ATTTGCAGCGACAGGCTGACTTATCTTCAAATGGGGACGAACAGCGGAAAGACGGCAGACGCGCTTAGCCGTGACGCAGAGGGTCCCGAGAGATGAGAGCGGGGGTCAGCGATCCAAGCCATTGGGATCACTTTTAACGCCACCCATCACCTTTTCCTTATTAATCCGGATCCAATCTATCGAGCTGTCAATGCCGCAGCTTGGCAACAACAAGGGTGGTTTCAGACCTATACACGCTTACTGACTAAATGGCCTGTCGTAGAAATTGTGTGTGTGTGTATTTGTGTCTGTGTGTGTTAAGATAAGAGCACGTTATCTTTGTTGGCTTTAAACAGCTCCCCGTCGAGGCGGGTAATGAAACGGGCCTGTGCTGTTCCTTGCATGAATATTAGCCAACTACACCACTCCAACGCAAACTGATTGGATCACCTTTCATTGTGTTTTATTGTTGTACTGGGTTGCATTCCATTTAGGCATCAAACTGGATGGGTCTGCCTTGATCTTTTGTTGCTGTGCAGCAAATGCTTGTGCTTGCGGTCGACATGTACAATCGGATGAAGAATTTGGTGCCGTACAGTGAGGTGAATTCAGACCCAATGAACCACTAAATGGCCTGCTTCAGAATTTTTTTAATGTCCAAAGGGGAATGAAAATGGTGTGTTCAATTGATACGATTTGTTGTTTACTGCATCATTTTATTTTTCTTTGGAATGGCAACTCATTTGGGTGACACAAGATGCCTAAAAGGGTTATATAAAACTTTAAAATACCAAATGCAAAAAACATTTTGTTGTCTTTCAATTCATACTTTTATCCTGCTTGTTGTTTTAATTTTACTACATCCGTTCGTGGTGTCACGGCAAGACGTCTTGCCTTGCTAGAGAATCAAAACTATGGCTTCAGATTCGGAGAATATGCTTTCTTGTTACTCATCCAGTTATGAATATGATTCAAATAGTTCTGAAAAGGAAAGCATACAGTTTGCAATCGATTAAGAATTTATTCCGTGTCATTTTGAGGGGGGAAATGTGCGTCATCTCGGGGGGGGGGGGGGGGTGTAGCACCGAAAAGAGGCAGAAGAGGGCGACAAAGCTCCGTGGAAATGGGCTGATTAATTCCTTACAATTTTTGTCAGTGAATATCAAATAGATGCTTTGTGCCACACACAAGGATTCACCATCGCGTTATTGATGTGTTTTCCTTCTAATTTCGCCATCAACACGAACTTTTCAGACCAAACAAAGTATTGCAAAATGCATTGAGGTGATGCAAGGTATGTCCTTTCTCGCTGAGGGGCGTTCCTTCAGTGACGGAGGGTGAGGACTCATCACTAACTTAAAAACATGACCTCTGGAATATTCAGCGCGAGTCTTAAAACGTAAAATATAGCTATATGCGGTAGAATCTTTGTAAAATACGCTCAGTAAAAGTAATTTGAAGCCATTTTACAAATTATGGATTGCATTTTGGGTACTTTGTTTGGTTTGAAAACTTCGTGTTGATCCGTGTTGATGGCGAAATTAGAGGGAAAACACATAAATAATGCGATGGTGAATCGTTGTGTGTTGCACCAAGACTACCATTTGATACTAGTTGACACAAATTCCCAGCAGACAAATCAGCCCATTTCCAACAGAGCTAAGGCGCCATCTAGGGCGGGACCTTCTGAAACTCGCCATCCCGAGGTCATTTTGAAGTCGTTTTGGGACACTTGAACTCATTTTTATTGGTGTTTTGCATTTGACTAAAAATATCAGCCTGTGTGTTTTGGGTATTTTAGATGCTATAAAACGTTTTTCTGATTGTCAGTTAGGAAACAAAAAATTGTGTCGGTTGTCCTTTAATTGAGACCCGTCTCGTCTGCTGTCTAAAATTGGTGTTTTATAAATGATTACTGTAAAACAAAATGATGCACATTTCACGGCACCCTCTGTATTTTATTAGTTATGTTTTTTTCCCAAAACAGCACCTTTTCGCTGGCTTTGCGACAAAGAGCGAGTGAACTGTGGGATTTGTGTGTCACGTTGACATTTACACTTGAACAGTACAAAGGCCACTTGGTGAAAGAGATTTCATTTGGGGGAGGGGGGGCAGCCCACGCTCTCATAGTGACAATGCAAATCCACTTTCAAAGCACCGGTGATATTCCCATCAAAGCGTCCAGTGTCCATTTCTGCCACGTCCTCAATCCTCAGCGTACATTCCTCCTCCAACGAGAGTTCACAAAGTGTGTGGGAGGAATAGCACAGCAGCTGCCTGAGCCAAAAATCACTGCAACACGCCGACGGCACGCCAATACGTGTGTTTATGTGTAGGTGTGTGTGTATGAGTCTGCTTTCGGTCATTTCACCATTTTTTTTTACTACTCTGTTGCTTTTGACAAATTTGATGTAACTATAACTGCCATCTGTCTTGTGGAATCTGTATTTTCCATGTGTGCCTTTTCAGCAGTGTAGACTCAGCAACTAAAGCCAAGTTGGCTAGTTAGCGTGTGAGTGTTTGGGTGTGAGTTGTGGGCTACGGCAGCGATCTGTGAAGGTTGTCATTTTGTGTTTTCTTGTTTATTGTTGATTGACTGTTCTTATTCCCCTGACTAACCTGCCCAAGAGTTCTTAATACAGGGGTTATAGAAAATGTACACACCCCTGTTATGCCAGTTTTCAAACATGCACAAATACATGTGGGCCAATATCACTCAGCCTGATTTGTCTTCTTTTTATTCAGTAAGACACACTTTTTCCCCTCCTACTGAAGCCCGGGCAAGGACAACACAGGGAATTATGGACAATCCAAAATAGCAGTCGGTGTTAGCTCAAAACCTTCAGGCTTATTTAAAGTGCTATATCAATCAATTTGTATTGTATTGTATTGTATTGTATTGTATTGTATTGTATTGTATTGTATTGTATTGTATTGCATTTTATTGTATTGTATTGTATTGCATTTTATTGTATTGTATTGTGCTCACAAGCAAAAAAACACCAAATCAGGCAAAGTGTTCTTTAATCTCTGAACTTAACGTGACTGGAGATTGATGACTCCCATTTAACATGAACGCGATTGGTTAATTCTGTACGCATATCCACATCAAAGTTTTGAAGGTGTGCACAATTTTGTAAGTATGAGTTCAGTTTTCTCGTTTGACTTCCCTTATGAAAAATATAGTCTACTAAAATTTTTAATCAAGTGTTACTATGTTTAGTGGTCACATTCACAGCAGAAAAAGTTTTTAAAAGCTTTATGCTTTAAAAGCTTTAAGCTTTCTTTTTTGAATGGGGGTGTGGAGACTTTTGAGCTATACTTGACCTGCAAATGAGTTGCTCTGCAAAAACGCAAAATTGCTTTGTGTTTTGCTCTCATGACCTTGTGCATTGCATTTTCGATGTGGCACATGAGATTGGTGTGATGATACGAATGTACTGATGGGATGAATGTGACATTTACAGACACACGTACACATGCACGCGCACAAACACACACACACACCTAGAGGGCACAGAGTCGCATTTACCTGCAGCAACGTAGGCATCCTGGTGGTAGCTCATCAGCTTTTGCGTGTGCGTGTCTATGGTCACATCAACAAGGATGCCTCAGAATATCCTTAGTGGTCAAACTGGCTTCTCTTTTTTTTCCCGTTTTCCCCCCTTCTTGGTCTTTTTCAATACAGCAAGGCGCTCGTCCCCGTACTCCCCCTTCTTCTTCCTCTTGGCGTGTCCTTCCCTGCAGGATAGTCTACTTCAGCATCATCAGAATCCCGGCAGCATCCTCCTTCTCTACATCCTCCGTCTTGTAGTCCACTGGCGCCCTCGAGTGGAGGCAGTTTGAACTAAAGCATCTTAAAAAAAACAAGTGCGTTTGTATTTTAAAATGTATATTAATTGTATTGTATAAATAGATCATATTTATGTATGTGTGTGTGTATATATTTATGGATGGATGGATGGATGGATGGATGGATGGATGGATGGATGGATGGATGGATGGATGGACGGACGGATAGATAGATAGAAAATAGAGATGGATAGATAGGCTTAAGATAAGATAGATAAGATTTTTATACAACAATATGTAATTTTCCTGAGCCCTAAAAATAATTCAATATAGAAAATATTTTAATGTAATGTTTATACAAATTGTGTCATTTTTTTGGCATCTTGTTTTTCGAAAAATATTTTCTTGTTTGAGATAAACGTTTTGTGAGTTTCATTTTTTTTCTCTGCAAAACACATTCCTTTTATTTTTTTCCTTCCTGCAACAACATGTAGACATGATCTGTTTTTGTAACACTAAGGGACAGGGTTTTTTTTTCAAGTGTCCAGGTGTGCGCACGCTTCCGTGCGTGTATCCACACTCTCAAGTTGGCTTCAACTTCCAGCCAAGGTGCGAGGTGCCCAAAAGCCCAGTGGAATGTAATAAGGTACTGCCAAGTTGAGTCTTTTCATCCACGTCCACCAGTCCCTCACCTCTGTCGCCATTTTGCCCTCCAACCCGCCACTGTCTCATGCAAATTCTATGATAATTCCCTCCCTAGTTTTCTGATTTCTACTTTCCGGAGATGAAGAGCAGCGTCTGCTGTCTGTTTCTCCTGGTGATGTGGTTTCACGGCTGCCAAGGCGATCCTCCGGTACCACATTTGATCTTCATCATGGCTGATGACCAGGGCTACGGCGACGTCGGCTACCACGGCTCGGACATCCGAACGCCCGTGTTAGATCAACTGGCGGCGGAGGGGGTGAAGTTGGAGAATTATTATGTTCAACCAATCTGCTCACCCTCTCGTAGTCAACTCATGACAGGACGGTCAGTTGCTTATTTTATAAATATACATTTTGTAAATAGATGACGATTCCAATTTGCGAATTTTTTTCAAGATCGGGATAATTTTTATTTTTCTGAAGAAGCAAGAAATGTTGTTCTTTTTTTTGTTTCTACAATTCAGTGGGATCAGACATATCTGTGGATTAATTTATTGGCTGATATGTTTGCAGGGGTGTGGGGAAGTATCAGTGTACAGTACTGCTGAATAACATTCATGAACTAATAGTGTTATTCAGTACATGTCCATTAACCCGTCTGTGAAATATGCCTTTCAATATACGTTATTTCCCAAACTCATCCCAGCAACCTTTTCTTTTCTTTTCAGATACCAAATTCACACCGGCTTGCAGCATTCTATCATCCGTCCACGTCAACCCCTCTGCCTCCCCCCAGATGTCCCCACCCTGCCCGAGCGGCTCTCGGATGCGGGTTATGCCACCCACATGGTGGGAAAATGGCACCTGGGTTTCTGCAGGCCCGGTTGCTCACCCACAAGACGAGGTTTCCGCAGCTTCCTGGGCACGCTCACCGGGAGCGGAGATCACTTCTCCTATCAGAGCTGCGATAATGCTGAAGCTTGTGGATTTGACCTCCATGACGGCGACACGCCGGCGTGGGACATGGCGGGCAATTATTCCACTCTGCTTTATATTGAGAGGTGAGAGTCACTGTTTTTATGATATAGGCTATGCACAAAATTGTATATTGCCTATTCATTGCGCTTGTTTGTGTTTCATGTTTTATATATATATTCTTCTGCCTCTTTTTGGTCCTACACAACATTTTCAGACCAAAGTACAAAATGCAAAATGCATTGACGTGATGGAAGGACTGCTGCAATGTGTCCTTTTTTTTCGGTCAGGGGCGTTCCTTCAGTGACGTAACGTACGGACTTGTCACCAACTCAAAAACAAGACATTTTACAAATTATGGACACAACTTGTCCGGAGACGTCGGTTGTCCTTTAAGGCTTATTTAGTTGAAAATTTACTTGACTTCTTCTACAGGGGGAAATGGAGTCGTGGCTGCTGAAAGTAGTCACGAGACCTGTTGTGGCTCAATATTACTTCACATATTAGGCGCATATGTATTTAAAAAAATAGGTGTCCATTATTTTACATACTTTTCATGCTAAATTTGAATTGTTTTGCTCAAAGTAAAATATAGTTTGGCAATTTATTACTACTAGTAATAGTAGTAGTAGTAGTAGTAGTAGTAGTAGTAGTAGTAGTAGTAGTAGTAGTAGTAGTAGTAGTAGCAGTATTAGCATTCATCCTAGTAGTAGTAGTATTTTGGTATATATTTTCACCAAAACGTCCCCATATGCTTCTACATTTTTATCAAAAGCCAGAGTGACTTACCAAACATCCTGTGGCATTGTTTTCAACTTTCTACTAAGTAACAAACTATGTCAGTCAATTGAGGCGAGATCATCATAGTGTCGCTCTTGTTTATTGTTTAATGTTTTTTATTTGTTGGTGCGCTGTGTCATTTTACAGTTGACATCTGGAGTGTGAGTGGCCCCAAGAAAGTCTTTTGCGGAAAGCCTCATTGTTGTAACGAGCTCCCTTCTTCCCAACAGAGTGAAGCAGATCCTGAGAAATCATGACTCTGGCACCCCTCTCTTCCTTTACCTTTCCCTCCAAGCCGCCCACACACCCCTACAGGCACCTGACCACTTTCTGGATATGTACTCATTCCAGGGAAATCGCATCCGGCGTCACTACGCGGCGATGCTCAGTTGCTTGGACCACAGCGTCGGTCAAGTCGTCGATCAGCTAAAGGCGAGCGGCCTTTATGAAAACTCGGTTGTGATCTACTCGTCGGATAACGGAGGGCAGCCTCTTTCTGGGGGAAGCAATTGGCCGCTTCGGGGCGGCAAAGGGACGTACTGGGAGGGCGGCATCCGGGCGGTGGGCTTTGTCCACAGTTCCCTCCTCAAGACCAAGGGCGTGGTCAGCAAAGCGCTCATCCACATCTCTGATTGGTACCCCACGTTGCTGTCCCTGGCCGGCGCCCCGCAGTGCCAGTCGGGGCTCGACGGTAATGACGTGTGGGGCGCCATCAGCGAGGGGCTTCCCTCTCCTCGCACGGAAATCCTCTTCAACATCGACCCGGTCTCCAGGAAACCCGGGGAGCCATATGACAAGGCCTTGGTGCTCAACGGCTTTGGGATCTGGGACACGGCAGTCAGGGCAGCGATCCGCGCCGGGGATTGGAAGCTTCTGACAGGAAACGTGGGAGACGGTGACTGGACACCCCCGCAAGCCTTTGCCGACGGTCCGGAGCGATGGCAGGGGCTTGAGAAACGCCGCAACCAGGTGGGCAAGTCGGTATGGCTCTTCAACGTCTCCTCTGACCCTTATGAGAGGTGCGACATGGCCCGATCGCGACCGGAGATCGTCAAGCATCTCCTCACCAGGCTGGCGGAGTACAACCGCACCGCTGTGGTGCCTAGAAACCCTCCCGACGATCCCATGGCGGACCCCGATTTGCACGGTGGTGTGTGGGGACCCTGGCTGGGACTGGAGGGCCAAGAGGGACAAGATGGAGACGGAGTTGGCAGGAAACGCAGGGGGGCACGAGTGAAGCAATGCAAGTTGTGCAAATTAAGAGCGCTGTTTAAAAAAGTGGGGTCACGTCTGCAGAAAAACGCCGTGTTCTTCTGATGACATCCATGTGTTCTGTTCCAGACAAAGACATTGAGCGGGACCGTAAAAGATTGAACTGAAATGTATTGATCCCGTCGTTGAATAAGAAGTTACTTTTTCAGCCACCCACTATCAGTCCCTCAGCTACCCTCTTTGGCATCCCTTCTGCTCCGCACAGCTCCATCAGATACTCTGAAAGAATCGAGGTAGGTGCTGTATGTGTCAGGTCTGCAAGTGCAAACTGAATTCCACATAGGATCCCCCTACGCATCCCCTATACATGTGGCTTGAAGTGCCATTTTGTCCCAGCTATCTACTGGAGGTACAAGTCATATATATTTAATTTGCATTGTGATGCAAGGGTTAGACCCAAACCCACTTTTTCACCATGAAAATGTTTACTTGGCAGATTTTCATTATCCTATATAGTGCCCCCTGCTGGACAAAGTGATATTCGTCCAGTGCCAAAAGATCCATTCATCGTACAGTGAGACCTCAACTTACAAACTTTTTGTCTTACAAACGTCAAATTTATGAAAATTAAACTTTATAATAAGCACTATTTTCATACCCACCACGGCTGGCGGAGTGATCTTCGGCGGAATCACACGACCGAACAGCACCAGAGGTTAAGTTACCAACAGTCCTTATGGAAGGTGACTCTCCTTCCATAAGCCATCAAATAAATAAAACTTTATTTTACAGCACAGTCTATTTATTTAATTACAGTCGTCGTGTAATGCACCTCTCTTTCCAAACAGCAATTCCCTTTGACCTTCGACCTCCAACGCCATTCCATCAAGCCATAAATGACCATCACAAATGTAAATAAAGTGACGTTATGATACAATGCAGTGTATTTCTTTCATTGCAATACAATAGCACATTTATTATACATAGGATAAGGTATGTTGTGTGTAGTTTTAAGGCTTATTTAGTTGAAAAGTATATTTTATGGAAACCCGGGAACGGATTATTCCCATTTTAATGGTTTCCTATGGGAAATTTGTTTTTGAGATACACACTTTTCGCCTTACACACTCTGTCTGGGAACCAATTAAGTTCGTAAGTTGAGGTCTCACTGTATTAAAAAAAAATAATAGTTTGAATACTGAAACACTTGGAAAAGGCAATATATATGGTTGATGGAAGTCGAATCATTTAAATGTAACGTAATTTTATAAAATACATTTGTATGTCATTCTACTCAATTTACATATGGTGTATTTTTACATCTCATCTCATTTTCCGTACCGCTTATTCCTCATTAGGGTTGCGGGGGTTGCTGGAGCCTATCTCAGCTGTCTTCGGGCACAAGGCGGGGGACACCCTGAATTGGTTGCCAGCCAATCGCAGGGCACACAAAGACGTACAACAGTCACTCTCACACTCACATCTAGGGACAATTTGGAGTGGTCAATCTGCCTGCCATCCATGTTTTTGGAGTGTGGGAGGAAACCGGAGGACCCGGAGAAAACTACGCGGGTCCGGGGAGAACATGCAAGCTCCACACAGGGAGGCCGGACCGGGACGCGAACCGGTGACCTCTGCTCTGTGAAGCCGGTGTGCTAACCACTCGACTACCGCCCTGTATTTTTACATTAATAATAATAATAATACATTTTATTTCAAGCGCCTTTCAAAACACCCAAGGACACTTTACAATAAAAACAATAAAACAAAGCACATAACAATAAAACCATAAGTAAAATGATACTTAATAAAATAGCAGATAGAACTATACATTGAAAGCAATTTTAAACAAATGGGTTTTGAGGTGAGCGTTGAAAATAGGGAGGGAGTCATTATCATTTGTGCTGGCTTTAGCGTCTTTTTAAAGACATTCAAGATTTGTTTAAAATCATCATTTTTTATCCTTGTCTTTAAAAAAATAGGACTATCAATATACTGGTACAGTATTTCAGCACCGCTGCAACGTCAATCATAGCAATGCATTACATTTGTCTTTCTTCTCGAATCCAAATTAACTAAATTGGCTCTTTCGAAGGACAAAAAAAAGGGGGAAAAACATTGCTGGCTGAGACTTTCAAGTTGGATGCCCACACGAGTCCCTTCCAGTCTGCTACGGCTGGCCTGTGGAAATAAAGCATCGTCACATGATGTAAATCACGAAGGAGGTGTCACAAAAACGTGTGCACACACATACACACAACGCACGCACACACACACACACACACACACAGTGCATCCAGTACGTGGGAGGGAGCTGTCATATCAATTGTTGGCTGAGGCTCATTTAAAGGACAGCCAACGTCACTTTTTTGTTTCTTAACTGACATCAGAAAAACGTTTTATAGCATCTAAAATATCCAAACGCGCTGTATGATATTTTTATTCAAATGCAAAACACCAATAAAACTTACTTAACGTGTCCAAAATCTGCAAAAAAATTGAGCTGTGAATTGGGCATTTTCAGAAAGTCCCGCCCCCAATTTGTGACGTCACGCCAAGACGTCTTGCATTGCTGGAGAATCAAAACAATGGCTTCAGATTTGGAGAATATGCTTTCTTGTTACACATCCAGTTATGAATATGATTCAAATAGTTCTGAAGAGGAAAGCATACATGTTTGCAATCGATTAAATAATTTATTCCGTGCCATTTTGAGGCAACATTGGGGGGAAATGTCTCACCCAAAAAGAGGCAGAAAATGGCCACCGACCTCTTGTGAGGAATGAATCAGCCCGTTTTGACAGGCTGATAAATTCCTTATATGGAGCTTGGACGCCCTCTTCTGGCTCTTTCTGGTGCAACATGAGGTTTTCAGACCAAACAAGCATTGACGTGTTGGAAGGACTGCTTCAATGTGTCCTTTTTTTCGGTCAGGGGCGTTCCTTCAGTGATGTCACGTACGGACTCGTCAAAAACAAGACTTCCGGAATATTCACACTTCCGGAGTCTTAAAACGTAAACTATAGCTATATGCGGTGGAATCTTTGTAAAATATGCTCAGTAGAAGTCATTTGAAGCCATTTTACAAACTATGGACACAACTTGTCCTGAGACGTCGGTTGTCCTTTAAAGTTAACTGGGCCTTCTGTTTGCGATGCTCATTTGGTCAAGCTAGCTCCATCCGCATCCATCAATTTGCAGCAGGCTTAGTTCGCATTTTTATAGCTATAGTATTAATTGGGAGATGTATATCTTGGTTATTGATTGATGACTTCTGGATGCTTTTTTTACACACATTGCAAGCAATTTATCACTATTTCATGAAAGATGACAAAAAGATTCACGTTTGCTAATGTGGCGAATTCACAGGCACTCAAGCTAAAGCGCTGCTCCGTCTCTGAGTCGTCCATCAATCAATGTGAATTGCCAGTGAATTGCCAATGTCACTTTCTAGGATGTTAGCCCAGTGTTGCGCTGAATCACTCAAAGTGCCGATCTTTGATTTTGACCAGATCAGTAATTAATCATGATATCAAGGCAAGGAAACTGCATTTATTTATTCAATCAATCAATGTATACAACAGAGTCTGTATACGGGGCATTGCAATGCGCTCCGCACACCGAGAAGCATTTTAATACACAACAGATGACGATATTCAGAAGCAAAGATAAAGCAGCAGCTCATGTATTTTGTTTTTCTTCATTCCTTTCATCACTTTGCTGCTGTGAAATGTAAATTTCTCCACTGTGAGACTAATAAAGGCAAATCCAATCCAATCCAATAAAGGAAATAATCATAACAATCATTACTTTTCACCACTTTGTATCCTGAACAGGGTCAGGCGGAATTACTGGAGCCTATCCTAGCTGACTTCGGGTAAAAGGCAAAACTACACCCTGAACTGTACGCCAGTCAGTCACATGGCACATATTGAGACTAAGAACCAATCACATCCACGTGGTCGGTGCTGTATATTCCGGAAGTCTTGTTTTTGAATTGGTGACGAGTCCGTATGTGACGTCACTGAAGGAACGCCCCTGACCGAAAAAAAGGACACATTGTAGCAGTCCTTTCATCTGCGAACCAATGTCACTTTACCCACACACCGGTCAAGTGAGTGTGCCACTACAACATCAGCGACTCGAAATCAAACGTAGGTTTTCTAAATTTTTTAAAAAGAATGCATTGGGAAGCTTAAATGTATGTAGTTTTTTAACCTGGATTCATCACATGTTTACTGTGTTTTTAGCTTCTTCTGTTTGTGTGCAGCATAACAGCTAAATGCCATTTCAACATGTTTACTTTGAACTTTGAGCTCCACTAAATGACTTTGAGTCTGCAGGCCTTCATATTAATGAAGGATTTTTAGGATTCAAACATTTATTTGTGTCTGTTTTTTATGTTACTCTGCCATACAAAGGACAGTTTCATCTTTCAAAAATGAATATTCATGGTCAAACGATGAAAAGGTTTCTTCAGCCGTCATCTGTACTTCTTTCAAGAAGTACAGATGACGGCTGAAGAAACCTTTTCATCGATGGACCACTCCTGAATGAGAGCTTACACAGACGTATTCATGTTCAAATTAACCCAATATTCATGTGCATTTGTTATTGCATATATAATATTATGTACTCATTGTAAAGTTAGCATGGAGACCTGTTTTGACTATTTTGACCCTCGTGCAGCGTCACAGCGGTCAAATCTGAGGACACATCAGTGTTTTTTTTTTTTTTTTTGCGCGGTCAGCCAAAGAAAAAAGGAAAAGTGTCTCAATGGCAAGCGACTGGGAGGCAAGCTGCAAAACATTCTTTCTGAGTGACTCATTCCCCTTTGGCCTCGGCTACACTGCTCTTACTGTTACCCTGCGTCATCGCCGGCAGGAAGTTTAAGCAAAAGTGATGCACTTTAGTCATCGCAGTGGACCGCAGACTTACACCGAGGCGGACATTGATGAGGATTTGATGTAGTAGACATGCTGTGGTTTGGTTTAGTTACCTATTGTTATCCCCCCCCCCCAAAAAAAAACACGAAATGGGTGGACAAGGGGAGCATGTTCGTATCTGCAAACTGACGAACTGTCTATCTTTGCATCTGCAATCACTTGACTGAATTTCTGTGTCTGTTTTTCCCCCTTTGCCCAAAGCTCTACTGCATGTGTACACATGCATGTAGTCCAATGACTTGCAAGTGACCTCATCCCGCCCCGCAGACAGATAATCTATATGTGGAAAGAGTTAGCGTCAGTAGATGGGGGTGCACGGAAGAAGTGATTATTTTATTCCGGTTTACGCTGCATACAAAACATCACAATGGCAGTATGAAATTCCAGTCTTGGAAGAGGTGAGAATGAAATGTTGTGGAAATTGACTTCATTGGAAAGAGTTTGGAGGAGAAAATTCCACAGACATGCTCTCACAATTACTTCCTTTCTGGCCTTCGTACTTGCATTGAAGTTGTGTTTCAGGTACAGGGTGTGGGAGGAGGGATTCACATTCCTTAGCTTCCTTCCTCCTGGGGAAGTGTATACTGTGCATTCAGACGGTCAACTCAAATTGTTCATAAACCGCATTTTAGCACAGTTTGAGGTTTGATCCAGTGCTATAGTCTTCGGATCACCTCTCCGCTATCTATGCATGACGTACTTCCAATGACCTCATCAAGTTGTGAGCTTCAGCGATTGCTATGAAGCTTCGTTGTTGATTGTAGAGTGGCAAATGAGAATCACCACCTGAATCACCACCTGTGGTTTTCAGTCTGAAAAGCTTTGATTGCTGTGAGAGAAGGCCTCTGCCAAGAGTGGATGAGTAAGTATGATAGTGATAACGGGGGGAAGATTATCAGCTCAGGGCGGTGACAGAAATGGTTGAGATAATACAAGGCAATTTATCCTTCAATTTGTGATATCACCCTCACCTAAACCCTCAAAAAAGTTTGATTGTGGGCTTTGGAGTGAACAATGGATCGCTATGGTATGCTCGGTCATTACAACAGACTGTCGCGGTGCAGGAAGTGAAGTGATCAGTTTCCTGGCTGAACTGCGAGGAGCACCGAGCCTTGAGTGGTGCAAGTAAAGTACAGAGAATCCTGTCAACTAGTTCTGAAGCCCACCTAGGTTTTGGCTGAAGTCATGAAAAATTATCACCCAGGACGGTGTAATTGAATAGCCACTTTGTCATGGCGACCTGAAAAAAAGAGTAAAAAATTAATAACAATGTGGAACGAACTCTTTCAGCATACCTGTCAACCTCCACGGCTCCATGCCCTTACAAACTGTCGTATTTTCCCTTACAAAATACAAAATAATCGTACACCATTTTTTTCAAACGTGTTTATTTATGTAGTTTAACATGTTATATTGTACATGTGTTTCGTTATATCATACTGTACATATTCTTAATAAATGATGAAATTACATGATGAATGTTGCAATGGGAAATCCCCAGGCGGCAGACGCACAGTGGCATCAAACCACTCGCTTCGTTTGCAATGAAAAAAAAAAACAATACCGGGATAGAGGCTACCGCGGCGAAGTCGTTTGACTTGATTGATTTGCCGTTTCGTGATAGTCGGTATATCAGAATCAGAATCAGAATCAGAATCATCTTTATTGCCAAGTATGTAGAACACACAAGGAATTTGTTTCCGGTAGAACACGCTGCACTAGTGTCTAGTATATAACGGATGGTACCCATAATTGACAAATGTGCGTTTTTCCGTACAGATTTTCTTGTATGTCGTACACATCTTAAAATTCATAATAAACATACTTTGTACAGCAAAAACGTACAGGTTGACAGGTATGTTTCAGTGGTTACTACAGTTGACGGCTTATCTGGTTATCAGGTTACAGGGTGCATAAAAGGGTTAAAAATACGGACAAATATTTTATTGGCTTGTAATGGTGTTAAAAGTCAACCTTAAAAAGAGGTAGATGGATAAAAATGGTCACATGGAGTGTGGCCTGGTTTGTTTAGTGTGTCACAGCCTTTAGGGTGACACTAATGCAGTGCGACACAACAGCGACTGGGCGTTTTTCGAGTACCAATCTGAGACATAAATTAGCACAAGGATTGTGTCATTGCGGAGTTATTGCCACATTTGGGAGTGCTACGGGCTAGTCTCGGCGCTAATGTACTTTACTCAGCAATGTGCTCTCAGGAGGGCCTTTCAAGTTTCCTAATTTCCAGTCTCATCTGGACGATTTTTATCGGTCCATTTACCACTAACTGTAGGTTATGATGATGCCCTCTCTTCTTGGGGTGCTTAGGCGATGCAAAGACTTTGTTTGAGTGTAAAGTGAAATCATTCCATATTATGTATTCTTATCTTGTTATCGGTGCAACAAAACACGAAAATGTTGCGGCATTCGTCTCAGTTTGTTAAAAGGAGGAGGTCTCATCGACATCAGATGATCTCCAGTCAGATTATTGTGTTTTAACAGGACAGGAGTCGGCTTTAAACTGACCCGAGAGCTGCTGATTTTTTTAAACCACAGAATAACTCTACTACGGTAATAGAGAAGCTTTGTTTCTGAGGTCTATCTCTGACGATTATTTGCGTTATCCAAGCTAAAATGCAATGTGCGCCTGTTTGTTAATGTGTGTGTGCGTATGTGCGTGACAGAGAGAAAGAGAGGGATAGAGAGAGAGACAGACAGAGAGAAAATATGTTTTATTTAATGTGTATTATTTTTGAGAATAATACAGTGGCGCCTTGAAATGCGGGTGACCTCGTTCTGCCACCCCCCTCCCCCAGCCAGGCCTGATGCAGTGAACCCTACCCACTTCCTCATACCGTAAGCAATTGAATTTGCAGTTGACGGCCGTGCTGTCTTTTGGTTTACTTCGGAGTGCCTCTTGTACTCATAGAAGATCTTGGGCTGCTTCAGCTCCAGGCCCCTCCCTGTGCGGTGCCCAAGCCTCTTCTGTGGTGTCTCGCAGCCTTCCCGCCTAGCAGCCTCCTGATAATTCCAGCTTGGTCGAACCCCCCCTTCTCCCCTCCAACATGGCTACGGTAGTCACCTCGACCCGCTTCACGGATGAATACCAGCTCTACGAGGAACTCGGGAAGTAAGACACCCCTTCCTTCTCCTCTCCCTTCCTGGCTCTCTTCTCCCCTTTTCTGCTCCGTGCTCCATCTTGTTCATCGCGCGCGCGTCTTGTTGACTGCTGCCTGCCTTTTAATCCCCAATCGCGGCGTTTAAAGGTGCATTGAGCCATATTTGGTTTTTCGAACAGACTCCAAACTTGGTTGTGAATCCCCTGCCCGCACCTCCCCAACCCGCTCCCATTACCGCCACCTCCCACGGGGTGCACTACCTGCATGGTGGCATCCTCTCTCCAACAAACAAACACACGCACGCACGCACGCACGCACGCACAACTGAGTGCAACAGCAGGGTCATGTAATGCCCAAACCTGCAGTCCTGCATCTAAAATGTACAACCGCACAACAGCAGCATGGCGTGTACTCTTTATGTGTATGCGTGTGTCATGACACAAAAAGGGCTGCAAAGCCGCTGCCTTAATCTCTCCCGCACCTCCATTTGCAGCTGCAGCCTGCATTTAAATGCAAGCACGCCATAAGCGGCTACCTGTTGTACAGCATTGGTGGACATTTTTCTCATGTTACCAGCCAGTGTGTTAATGCAGGCAGCGACTGAAACCAATAAGTCATTCAGTGAAGCCTAGTTCAATTCCACTATTGCAACCCAACCCCTTTCCTCTGGGGAAATAATATGAAGTCTCTTCTTCGGTGGTAGGGTCGAACTCTCCCCCGGCCTCCGTGCTTTCATTTCACTACAGGTGATTATCTTAACTGCTTACAAGTGGAAGACATTCACCACGAAATAGTATAGTTGATATTTTGCCAAAAATGAAGTCACATTTCTTCAAAGTGAATCATGCAAAATTAATTTATTGAAGACTCAATAATTTGTTGAATGGTCAAACAATCTTCCATGATTACCATATTTTGCGGTGTATAAGGTGCACCAAAAAGCCTTAATTTTCTTCAAAACATGACTCTGCGCCTAATACACAGGTGCGCCTTATATGTGAACAGGACTCGCAACTACTGTCAGCGCCCACCAACTCCATTTGCCTCTATAAGAAGTGCAGACGCTCCCCAACTTACGATCATCCGTGTTACGAACAACCATACATACAAACATTTTTGCGAGTAAATATAGCACTGAATCAACTTACGGACAAATTAACCTTACGAACGCCTGCTCAGAACGTATCTCGTTCGTAAGGTGGGGAGCGTCTGTAGTGCGTAACCGCAGCCTCTGCTGTAGCGCCTTAAAATGTGGTGCCATATATTTTGAAAACTTTTACATATTTATATATTATATATATGGAAAACTTGTTTCATTCATTGGGGGTGCGCCTAATACTCCGGTGCACCTTATACACCGGAAAATACGGTACAAATAAGAAACTCACAATGCTGTCTAGGAAACTAAAGGTCATGGACGATAAAGAATATATTCCTGTGAATGTAATAGTATCCTCTGCCTGCACATTACTTGTGTCCAAAATATGTATTTGAATGTAAGGAACCACTGCAAAAATGACGCTAGTTTTGTTGGTAAAAGGGCTTTCTGTTACTTATCGAACATTTTTTAAAATTATTTTACCTGGTACTCAAAGCAACTCACACTGTTTCCTCATTTACCTCAGGGGCGCTCTAACAAGGCCAGAGGATTGAACCCTCAACCTTTGTGTTGGGAGACAACCATTCGACCACTGAGCCATGCCACCCGTTTGTGGCATTTTGCATTGTGTGTTAACATTAAGATAGCGGCCACATCACCTCTACTTCTTGTTCTATGTTGGCATTTATTTCCTCTTTGCCATTCACGGCCAATCTTATGCGATGCAAAAAGGCAAAGAAAAAGCGAATGCCACCTCCCACAAGAGTCTGTTTTGGGTGTGAGTGATTTCCCTCGTGTTTTGTGTCAATCATGCTGTGCTTGTGATTTGACACATGCGTTGTTGATTTGTCGCCTCCAGGGGCGCCTTCTCGGTGGTGAGGCGCTGTGTGAAGAAGTCCACGGGCCAAGAGTATGCCGCCAAAATCATCAACACCAAAAAGCTGTCGGCCAG
This sequence comes from Hippocampus bargibanti, assembly GCF_051943395.1. Taxonomy (NCBI): domain Eukaryota; kingdom Metazoa; phylum Chordata; class Actinopteri; order Syngnathiformes; family Syngnathidae; genus Hippocampus; species Hippocampus bargibanti. The sequence continues at coordinate 8,297,679 of NC_142746.1, read as the reverse complement.
AGGTGAGTCGTTTCTCGATTTTCTTCTTGTGGAAATCCCTGGAAAGCAGACAAATGCTTTTCCACTCTGTTCACTTTCCTCAAGAGCTACGAGGCACTCGGCTCAGATACCAAGGCCGGCTTGACAAGGCAGGCCCCTATTCCCATTTCATGTGGACAAATGATGAACAATGGTCATTTGCGTCAAATAGTTATACACATTGACAATTTTATCCTTATTTTTTCTTGATTTTATATGTTTCTGTGACTCATCGAAATTATGTAGAAAATTTGTGTCACTTGAACTTTGCCTTGTAAATCGAGCCTTAACGTTGTGCATGAAGCGTGAGAATCATTGGGCTTTTTTTCCTCTTTTCTGTGTGTGTGTGTGTGTGTGTGTGTGTGCTGCTCAGTGCCTTTCTTGCGCCCACATTTGCATTATCGGCAGCTTGACATTTGATATCAATCTACTTCTTTTTGCCGGGAATGGCACTGTTAATTTAGGTTGCTGCTTACAGTGTTTAAACCTGGCTTGGAATTGAGGTTTCAAAACACACAAATGCATGCTGACCAGAGGTTAGCCATGTTATTTCACATTTGTGGATATTCAAATTTGAAATTATATATTATATAATTTTATATATATATATATATATATATATATATATATATATATATATATATATATATATATATATATATATATATATATATATATATATATATATATATATATATATATATATATATATATATATATATATGCTGGCTTCTCCATCACTTAGCTTAGTCTCAGCATGAAATGTGTAACATCGTCTCCAAGAGGATTCCAGGCTTCAATTTGTATTCCAACCATCTTCACTTTTGCCCACGTGTTCAAGTTTGTCATTCCACCGATTGTTGGCTTGTCACACCCCCGCAGCCGCCAAGCCAACAATCCTTAATGCCAAGCGACACGAGGAAACTTGTGAAACGGGAGGGAGGAAGCTAAGCACACTTGCTTATTATGCGACGCAATTGTTTCAATCTGACCACATTTTTTTCATTTGAGTCATTTTCTTCCCCTTTCAGTCGTGATTGTGAGAAACGAGACTTCTTGGAACATAAAGCGTTTGACTGAAAACAGTAGAGCGAGACCCGAAACTGAAAGAGTCTACATGAAAGTACTTGCGCTTGACCACCTTTTCTTGTGGCTATCCAATAATAATAATTATGTGTGCCTAGTTCGTTACAGCAACTGTCAGTCTGAACGTACCAATGTTTGGAGTCATTTCCTTCTTCCGCCCTTGAAAAATAATCAGACGGTTCTTGCTAATCCCTGCTAGCGCTTGTTAGAGCTAATTAGTGATACTTGTGCTAGAGACACTGCTAAACGCTGATAACCAACTCCAACCAATACAGTGTCAACGTCATGAAAACATTTATTGAATGTTATTTTTTGCCGATGTCATGTTGTTTAAGCAGAAGAAACAGTTTGTGATGACAAACGCGCCAAACAAGTCATAAAGCAAGTCACATAGGCCCGCGACTACTTCAAAATAAACGCTTGTGTACTATGTCACTGTCACACATATTAAAAAGTTTTTAGCAATAGTACAGTAAAATATGTATTGAAATAACTATAACCATGTGAAGGTTGCAAGGCTAGCTACAGCTTTTAATTCGGAGAGTTTGTTTAGATCAGCGTCAAGTTCAAATTTGTTGGAGGAACAACATTTCAGTCCATTTCAGAACTCTCTCAACAAGTCTTCTTTTCCTTTCGGCTTTTCCCTTCAAGGGGTCGCCACAGCAAATCAGTGTCCTCCATCTTGAGAGGTTTGATCCGCATGTTTGTTTTGGCCATGCTTTTACGTCGGATGCCCTTCCTGACACAACCCTCTGTATTTATCCGGGCTTGGGAGCGGCACAAGAAGACATATGTCCCTTTGTGGCTACAGAACAAGCAACTCGCTCAGTAAACACAAAATGGTAATCGGCACAGCAACATTCAACAAAGCAAAAACTGTGCTCACCATTTGATGACAATGCTTGTATATACTGTATATAACCTGTGTGTCCAATTTTGTGTGTTTATGTGACGTTTTGGGTTAGTTGTTTGTCGTCAATTTCCCCCCGTCTCCTTATGTAAAATATGAGCTTGGCTAAATCAAGATTGCAAAGCAATGATCTAGAGTCAATGCAGGCAGCCTCAAGTTACAACGAACGACACCGTTCGCTAGCTTCGATGGTATGGTATTGAGGATATCTGGTCAATTCAGAATCAGAATCAGAATCAGAATACCTTTATTCGTCCCGCAATGGGGAAATTTGCAGTCCACAGCAGCAATTGAAGAGGGATTCCAGGACATTATGAGGGATAAACAGCGTGAATATACTCAAAGTAAACCTCATTATTGCAACCGGGAGTCCCGGTATCCTGTCACTTAGCACAGCGCTCAATATATCGTGCCACGGAGCTAAAAACATGCCATTTTTTGCTGTGTTGACTGCTGCCAGGTACAGGTAGCACTCAAGCTAGGTTAGCATCCTCTATTGTCATGGAACTGCTTTCCGCCTATGCTGCCCACTTCAGCAACATTGACACATTGCACTTTGTCGGTAAATAACATATTAGGCGTCTCCCGTGACAAACGCTTCTTATTTAAGCACAAATACTCATAATTGTCGTCCCGTCCCTTCCGTCCTGCACGAACCAGGAAGTAGCCCAACAGATGAGCAAAGAAACCTAAATAAAAATGTGTGCGCATTATTTCCACTCGACGGAATTGGTTGGAGGCCTTTGAACAACACGTCCAATGGTGCCCTCAAACCTTTGCTGAGTTCTCTATGCACTTGTATGTTTCAATAAATCGATCCAAATATTGATTTAAGTCTCACTTCTATTATCTGCATTTACGTTGGAGTCCAAGGTTGATGTTTTCTCAGAGGGTGGCTGTTTGATCAGCCTAGTTCAAACACGCCTTCTTATTTACACTGTGGATCATCACCTGTCAGTCGTTCGCTTCATAAATGGCTTCTTTATATGACTTTATTTCCCCTTTCTGGGATTACTTTTGGGACTACCGGGATCATTTTAGTCATTTGGGGACTCTTGAGTGCTAAATGCTAATGACAGAACACTCTTCAGCCGCTGGTTGTGTGCGACTTGTTTCATTGTTAGCTTAGCATTAGGATTTACACTTCACAAGCTTCAACTGTGGGACCTGAAATTTTTTTCAGGCATTACAAGAAGCCAGCGACCAATTGTTTTGTTTTTTGACTCAGGGCAACGTTTTGAAACCGCCCTTATTCATGCTGAATTGGCTTGACTTGTTTTCACTGTTGGGCTCTCAATGCTAATGCTAAAAACAAAGATAACAACAAAACAAACTTCACCTGTCTAAGATCAAGAGATTTCTATTGACAACTGTCAAACTGGATCAATTCTCGATTCGATTCTGCTTTCTGTGGGCTCTAAAATGACGGCAAACAATAAAAACATTTTCTCGTAATTTATCGACTAGTCAAGAGCGCCCAATTGTTCCTCTTTCAAACTATCTTTGCCATGATAGTTGTCCAACTATCAAAAGAAATCAGCGTAACTCAGTGGTGCCATCTGTGGCCTCAAAATACAAAATGTATTTCTCATGACGCTTAAAGATGTTCAAGTTTATTTATGAGAATTGTGCCAAGTGGAAAAAACAATCAGAATGATGACTTCTGTGGTGGAGGTAAATATTGACATGCTGACTCAATGGTGCAGTTTAGATGTCATTAGTCTCCAGCATTGTGGCATCTCTTCATCTCGACTAGTCATAAGAATACAACCGGAAATATTTTTTTTCCCTATATATACCAGTGTCTGAAACTCATGACAAAAAGTTAGTGGACACCCGGGCAAACAACTCTGAAAAGTTGTCAGCGCGGCCATAAAGTTGCCTGTCCCATTTTTCACAACTTAAAACACAAAAAGACATCTAATAGCCAAACAAAACAAAACATTGTTTCAAAGTATAAAGGGTTTTGACTACTCTTTCTAAGTGATTTTCAAAACTCTCAAGTACACTTTTCAGTCAGGGTGTAGTCCGAAGTAGGCTTCTGATTGGCTGCCGGTGCCGAGTATGCAAATTGCCAAACGCAGCCAATCAGAAGCCTGTTTCGTGCTTCGGACGACACCCTGAATGAAAAGTATTTTACTGAATAAAACAAACGCTTGACTTGAAAAAAATCTTTTTTTTTTTTTTTCTTGAAGAAGTTGTCGGCCATCGAGACGTTTTGAAAGTTGTACGCCTGATGTAAAAGTTGTACGCCCCGGGCCACCGGGCAGACACTATTTCAAACACTGTATATACAATTACTGGCTTTGAGAGGTATTTTCAGCAGTATACTTTTCTCCTTTTCCTCAGTGAACCTTTTAGAAGCCTTGCGGCTGAAAAACACCCCACCGTATTATTCGCAACTCATCGCCCTCCTTTACTCACCTCATTTAACGCAATCTTTCGTCCCCGGTGGCGGCTTGGTTGCGGAAGGGAATCGTGTCACCTTCCTGTTACATTTCAACACTTTCTTTATGATGTGGCGGGTGACTTTAATGCCAGCTTTAATGGTTTATTTTATATTGTTACTCTTCTTTTAATCCTTCCCTCCATCTATCCATTTTCTAATCCACTGATCTTCACAATAGTGGCGGGCATGCTGGGGTCGATCCCAGCTGTTTTTGAGTTGTCAGGGTAAAGAGGGGAGACACCCTAAACTGGTCGCTAGCCAATCACAGGACATGCATAGACAAATGCATCTCTCCACTGTGAGGTGGATGTGCTAACCAGGTTAGTGTGCCACCCTTTTATTGTTATGAATAACAATAAATATATACAAAAGGTCATGTCTTTAATTTTCTAATGACAGCACCTTTTTATGAGTTTTTGAAATGTTTTTTTTTTTTTACTTAACTCATTCACTGCCATTCCCGAATTTATTCGGGAATTAGAAGCATGACGTCCCCGAATTGAAAAGGTTTCTTCAGCCGTCATCTGTAGTTTTTTGAAGGTGTCTGACGTTTCGCTTCCCATCCAAGAAGCTTCGTCAGCGTTTTTGCTGATGCAGCTTCTCTTTCGTTAAAATGAGTAGTTTAATTGCATTCAAGCAACAAAACAAACAAATGCTTAAAACATTTGAAACATTTCAACTAAAATACTAAAGTGTTTGTTTTTCTTGTTGTTTTTTTTTTACTGTTTATTTCATGCATTGAAATGCATCGCAGAGTCCCATTAAAACTCCTTCCCCGCATTTGCGCAAGCAAATTGCCTTATACGGGGGTGGGCGTACGACTCATTTTTCAAACATGCCAAATATCAGAATTCGAATATCCATCCATCCCACCCACAGATTATAGAAGGAAAACAAGGATTGGGAGGAGGAGGAAGAGGAGGCTTGATGGATAAATGAATGCCATGATCTCGTCCCAGTATCACTCTTGTTGGGCTTAGTGCCTCATGTGTGTGCGCGCGTGTGTTTTGAGCTGTCTGTACCCAACGCTGGGAATCAACCACATCATATAGCTGTAAAAGGATGTGCATCATGATCGCGATTGCAAAGTCGCTGTTGATTCCCCAATTATTGTCTTAGTCTTAGGTAGATCGCTCCAAAGTTTCCCTCCCGAACGCATCTTTCTGCCATTCAAGTGTCGGCCAGCTGTTCTCTGCCAAATCCTCTTGTCATCCCATAAAGCCGTCATCCCATAAAACTCACGGTGAGCCATCGTTGTGAAAAAAGAAAAAAAAATACCCATCAAAAATAGCCTTCACTTTACCGACGGATTCCGGCACGTTTCTAAGAAGACAAGCGGTCAAAATGGCCCAATTATAGTGCAGGCGGGAAGGTTGTGCTATGTCAGCTTTGATCGCTCTGCCCCGAACACGATGGTCAGATGAGAAATATGTGGCGACGGTGGCCCCCATAGAACGTGAGCCAGAGGGCACGCGAAGGGACAAAATGGCTTTGGATCATGCTGAAATGTGATGTCTCGTCGATATGTTTTATGAAGGTCGTATGACATTTTTTTTCCACTGTAGGCATCCAGGCATTTCCGTAGAAAGACTTAATCTTTCCGTAGTCGCTCTGTATTTTGCTGTGGAGGGAGGAAATTTCCAGTCTCTTGGAACATTTGACCCAACATCAAATAATAATAATAATACATTGAATTTCTAAGCAATTGCCTCCGATGGCTCCTCTGTGTGACTTCCACCCTTGATTTGTTTATTGCAGGGGGGGGGGCAATGTCCATTAGGTTCTAATTGATGTCAAATAATTTGAAAAAAACAACAACAACAACATGGAGATGTGATCATCCATGGGAGTGGCCCAGCTGTTCCGGCAGCTGGTGGCCATTGGGCATCTAGTCTGGCAATTTAACTCTTTGCACATTTTGTTTTGCTGAATAAACTCAAGTCATTCAATATTCTTCACAAAAATGTACCATAATTATTCAGCAAAAAGATTACGGAAATTATGCAAAATCTCCTTCCCCAGATAAAAAGCCCATGTGCATACTCCATATTTTCCACTTTATTTTTGGCTTATTACAGATTTTATTTTTGGAATTCAAAAGGTCTGCCAGTGCAGCCTAAAGAGCTTTGGAAATGCTTGCCTAATACGTATAGATTGTTTTTTAATCCAACACATTTTTCCTAATTTCATCTGACATTTCATTTGCATTCCAAACAAAATTGTTCATTTATTTCGCAAAAAAAAAATGCCAACATACCTCCCCCAAATTTCTTACAGTTGTATTCTAAAATGAATTCAATGCAACATTTGACAACAGTACATACCTACTTCATTCTGCTATTAGGCGGGAATTCAAGAGACCCCCTTCCCTTGAATACCATTTATAGGCTCCGTATGTGCCCAATACATGCCTCTGCTCACACGCGCAAACACGCTGGGTCATCCTCTACACACCATTAGAATCATGAACAGACAATGATTAGATTAAAGCCAAACCCACAAGACTAATTTCACTAAGTGCAAAAAGGCATTTGCTCGAGTGTGTGCAAACACAATCAGCCGTCTGTCCCACAACATGTGCAAGCTCAACAAAAGTCAGAAAAGCTTCTGGCCTTTTAGCTTCTCTGCCTCGCTAAGTGGTATTTATTTATTTTTTGGTGCATCTTGGGGGCTGCGAAACGAACTATTAGGGCGTTGTAAGTGTAAATGAAAATTGATGGGAGAAGTTGATGGGTCAGGGTAATTCATTCTCGAAATATCAGCTTGATTTTGTTGTTGTTTTCAAATAAGATTGCCTCACACCACCAAATATGCACTGAAGTAAACATACTCTCTCTCTTTATTTCTCTATACTTTTAGATCACCAGAAATTGGAGCGAGAGGCAAGAATCTGTCGTTTGCTCAAACATCCAAACATCGGTGAGTTATTGGGACACACGCATCGTGACAGGACAGCTGCTTAAAGGTTCCAATCAAAATATGGCAGCCTGTCTGTCATCCTGCCAAATAACATCCAGATCCCAATGGTGCTTTTTAAAATCCTCGCACAAAGTGAAATTTCACAACGGGAAATTCAGACACTGAGCTGAAAAGAGAGGAAGGGCAGGGGGGGGGGGGGGGGGGGGGGGGCAGAGCCCCTCTAGGTCCACTTTCGAACTGTCACAGAACTCAAGGCAAAAAAAATAAAAAACAGGGTCAGATCTCAGAATATTTGCTCGAATTGATACGGAAGGACTTCTTCCATCGATTGCAAACATTTATGCTTTCCTCTTCAGAACTATTTGAATCATATTCATAACTGGATGAGTAACAAGAAAACCGAATCGGAACTCTGTGTTAGATTATGAATCTTTTCAGATTAAATCTTGTTCTTCTTCCTGGTTCAGTTTTTCATTTGTGTCGTCAAAATATTCAATCAGCAGGAAGTAAGGTGATATACAAAAAGAATATTTATTATTCAGTCAGAGCGCCGAGCAAGAGAGAGAGAAAGGGACCAGTGAAGAAGGGGACCAGTGTGTGTGTGTGTGTGTGTGTGTATATATATATATATATATATATATATATATATATATATATATATATATATATATATATATATATATATATATATACACATACATACAGTAAAGTCTCGTTATATCGATAGTACTGCTTATTACGATACTATTTCTATGAACGCAAGGAGAAAATTACATGCGCGCAGGATCGGATGTATCGATAGTCCCGGTTATATCTATATTTTTTCCGACTCCCGAGAATATCGATATGAGACTTTACTGTATATATATATATATATATATATATATATATAAAAACAACGTAGACTAAACTTAGACACATAAATGAGTTGTTTATAATAAACATTGAATGTTTTAGAATGTGCATATATAAATAGTCCTATCACTCTGAAGCCATTGTTTTCATTCTGGAGCAAGGCAGTGTGTGACCAATAAGTCATTTTTATTGGTGTTTTGCATTTGACTAAAAATATCAGCCTGCGTGTTTTGGGTATTTTAGATGCTATAAAATGTTTTTTTGATGTCAGTTAGGAAACAAAAAAATGGTGTCGGTTGTACTTTAAGGTAGTGATTGATATACTGGAGTGGCTTTTATGACATTTTTTCCATCTTCTGTTTATCTGCGGCAGTGCGACTTCATGACAGCATTTCAGAGGAAGGCTTCCATTACCTCGTTTTTGACCTGTAAGTACATATGTTTGCTGGATGAAATCAAATGCAACTGAGACTGTTTCGTTGCTTATAGGGGCGATACAACATTGCTTTCGAGAGTCCATGTTAGCCAATTTTCATCAGGGTAGGATGAAGGGAACCAATTCAGGAAGAAGACAAGGCAAGAGTCGAACAATATTTTGGTGGGGAAAATTTGAAGAATTGAATTTGACATATGAGTTATTTTAATTGATAAAAAAATGTACACATATTTGAAAAAATGTTTCCTAGCATTGTATCCATGTGACACTTTAGGTCCTGTATTTCTGTATTTTTTATAGCTTGTATTGAATTTCATACATTTTGGAAGGGAGTGGAAAACTTGTAGGCAGGGATTTTTTTTTTTAATTCATTCACAAAATGTTTAAAAATTGTTTTGTGTGTGTGCGCTCTGTTCCAGCTTCATCTTTGTCAAAGCACTATATAAATCAATATGTATTGTATTGTATTGTGTGTAGGGTGACTGGTGGGGAGCTGTTTGAGGACATTGTCGCCAGAGAGTATTACAGCGAGGCAGACGCCAGGTGCGTTCCCATTGATGTCTTCGCCCTATTTATGAACCCTTTTCTTGTTTTTGGTTGTTGCACCGTTGTGAGCATGCGGTTCTCTAAATGCCATTTTATGAATAAGTTATGAAGAGCTGGGATTGTAGTTTGTTGACGAGCATATGAACCACCCGCTTGGAACACGCACGGACGCATGCGCATTCACGCAATAAATCAGAATCAGAAAACCTTTATTCTTAGCATATTCTTCACAGCTGAAACATACAAACCTGCTCTATAAATTGAAGTTATACAGTTTCTAAAAAAAAAAATCAGAATTTCTAAATCATGTAGTTGTATCATTTAGATGAAATTTTCATTTAGAATAAAAGTGACGGAAAACAAAACAAAAATTGCTTTTCTAAACAGTGTAGCATCTACTTTTTTCATATGGACTCTCCACCCAAGTATGACATGCATACTATATGTGTGCGCAGCCACTGCATCAATCAGATCCTCGAGAGTGTGAGCCACATCCACCAGCATGACATCGTACACCGGGACCTGAAGGTGAGCCACGATCGCGTTATTCCTTTCCTCTCCTCATCATCCCTCCTCTCCTGTTTTGTCTGCATCCTCTCCTTCGACTCGCCTCGCTCTCTTCTGGTAGCAGCATGCCGACAATGGGACGGATTCTATTTCTGGCGTGGGATGACGTGATGTCGGGTGACGATTTCAACTACCCGCCTCCCGTCAAAGCTAAATTAGTCACCCCCGACCTCATCTATGTACTAATTCTGACCTCATCTATGTACTAATAGCATAGTCAAGGGTGGCAGACAATAATCAATCCCACATGAATCTTCACAAAACTGCCAAAACCCAAGACCCTAAGCAGTCACGTAACAGAGAAAGTGGTAAATTGAGACAATTTTCACTCTTTGCTCTACGCAGACGAATATACATTGTAGCAAAAGATGAAAAGGTTTCTTCAGCCGTCATCTGTACTTCCTTGAAGGTGTCGGACGTTTCGCTTCTTATCCAAGAGGCTTCTTCAGTGAACTAAAGTCTAGCTGGTAGTTTCGGCCCTATATATATCCCTACTGTCCAGACGTGGCGGTGCCGGACTCTGCTATGATTGGTCCCTGCTCTCAGGTTGGGGGAGCAGGGCACTACTCCCTGCGGCTCCACTGATTACTTCTATTGTCCTGACTGACGACTCGCCTGATTGCCCCATTTGCCCTGGTATCACCTCATCAGCAGGACTAGGCCTATGTTGCCAAAGCAGTCTGTTGTACGAACGATCCAAATTGAACCTCACACCACCATGGCGGTTAAGAGCTTACACAGACGTATTGTAGCAAAAGGTGATTTCTTCCTTTCCTCACAAGCATTAAAATACTGTATTTGCATTGTAGCCTCCTTTTTTATATTACAATGCGATTTACTTGCTTTACGGTGCCCCCTATGGATTGTAGTGTGAAATACAAGCTATGGTTTCACCAACATATCATCTAAACCTGTGTTCTGGTATTGACAAGAGCCTGCTTGCTTGATTATTAAATAAAAAACAACAATATATAGATATAGATATAGGGATAGAGAGAGATAATCAGCAAACATGCCATCTGGGCTGGGTTGCCATAGTAAACCAGCGGTGAGGTCACGAAGCTGTCCGCTATTGCAGTAGTGACTCATTATGTCACCTCCTATTCATTCATTTCTCTGCTCCATGCGGCATGGAAACATGCTGTAGTCAACATGTTAGAAATGCATCCGACTGAATGTATACTGACGTGTGTGTGTGTGCGTGTGCATGTGTTTGCGTCTGCTCCAGCCAGAGAATCTTCTCCTAGCCAGTAAGATGAAGGGAGCAGCAGTCAAGCTCGCTGACTTTGGTCTGGCCATTGAAGTGCAGGGGGACCAGCAAGCCTGGTTCGGTAGGTCACAGTTTGGTCCATTTCATTTTTTTTAAGCTGCCCTGATAAAATTATTATTCAAAGTGGGATGCACTGTTGGTGAAAACAAAATAACTTGTGGATGAGGTGTTATTTAAGTTGTCGTCAAAGCGGCTTCTTTTATCATTTCATCACAAAATTTGTTTGCACCTTCATACAAATCACTGTAATTTTCTATTCTGTGTATCTTTAAAATATGCTGCATTTCGATGTTGATATTGACCTGTGAAAGACAATGATTCATCACCTTACTGATATTAAACCCCCCCCCCTCCCCCTCCCCCAATTCCACTTTCACATAATGATATCATGATTTGGTTTGCGTGTGTCCAGGCTTTGCGGGAACTCCTGGATATTTATCACCAGAGGTTTTGAGGAAGGACCCGTATGGCAAGCCGGTGGATATCTGGGCATGCGGTTCGTATGTCGAGCCTTCATCATCCCGATATAACACGAACCCGGCCACTCATTTGCACATGGCATGTATGTGTACATCAGGTGTGATCCTGTACATCCTGCTGGTGGGCTACCCTCCCTTCTGGGACGAGGATCAGCACAAACTGTACCAGCAGATCAAGGCTGGAGCATACGACGTCAGTACATTATATCTGTTTCTGTTGTGAAAATATAGTGTTTCTTGAACTCATTCACTGCCAGACAATGTGCAAAAATGTGTCCTCTCCAGTGCCAGGGTTTTTGTCATTGTCACTCAAATTGCAGGACCCACAGAATATGGAATTTTACAACTACATAAACATTCAATACAGCGTAAGAAACCTTAGACTTTCTTCTTTCATCAGAAAAAAAGTGTTAATTCCCAAGTTATTTGAGTCTGCAGTTAAATGGGGGTGGGGGTGCAAAATACAATACAATATATACATATTCATTTATATAGAGGTTTAACAACAACTGAAACTGTAACAAAGCGCTAACATGGACAAATGTTGGCCCCTCGTGGAGATGAAATACATCGCCAGAGACTCTAACCACCCTTTACAACATAAACTAGGAGTTATCAGAACCCTCCAGCATAGGGCTAAACTAATACCAACTAGCACTGAAGGTAGAGAAAAGGAGTCAAAACATATCAGGAGAGCACTCACTAACTGTGGGTACCCTCAGTGGTCATTCAACAAATGTCAGAAAGAAAGAATAGCGAACGAAACCAATAATTCTCAAGATTCTAAAAGGAGAGGAGTAGCAGTACCGTACATTGCAGGAGTTTCTGAAAAATTACAAAGAGTCCTTTGGCAACATAAAATTCCTACTTATTTCAAACCGATAAACACGTTAAGGCAAAAATTAGTGCATCCTAAAGATAGGCTACCAAATGAAAAACAAAGTAATGTAGTTTATTCCATACATTGTAAGAATGAAAATTGTAAAGAGCAGTACATTGGGGAGACTCAACAAATTCTCAAAAAAAGACTTTATCAACATCGCAGGGATAATACTAGTGGGCCTCAATCGGCAGTACATTTGCACCTAAAAGCTACTAACCACTCATTTGACGACAATGAGGTTAAAATCTTAGCGAAAGAACATAGATGGTTTGAAAGGGGGGTAAAAGAGGCGATTCTTATAAAACAACAAAATCCTTCATTAAACCGGTCTGGTGGTGTGAGGTTCAATTTGGATCGTTCATACAATAGCCTGCTCAGGCAAAACAGGTTAGGCAACTTTCGCAATGCTGATGAGGGTCGTTATGCTGATGAGGTGATACCGGGGGGAGTGGGGGTAATAGGCCAATCGTTAGTCAGGAATGTAGGAACAATCAGTGGGGCCACAGGGGGGGGTCTCGCGCCCCCCCCAACCTGAGAGTAGGGACCTATCATAGCTGTGTCCGGCGCCACCAGGTCTGGACATTAGGGTTATATATATGGGGCCGATACGACCAGTCAGACTTTAGTTCGCTGACGAAGTCTCTTGGATAGGAGGCGAAACGTCCGAAACCTTCACTTTTGTACAGATGACGGCTGAAGAAACCTTCTCATCGATACATCGCCAGAGGTCTGACCAGCGCTTTGTCAGCACCCCCACAAGAAAAACCAAAACCCGAACAAATTTGGGAATGGCGCTGCACGTCATATTTTCAATTCCTGAATAAATTAGTGAATGGCAGTGAATGAATTAAAACAGGACACACAACAACTTCACTGATCGACATGGTATTAAGTGGACCAATCAACTGTAATAGGATATCTTGGAGAAAAAAAAACAAATCAAAATTTAATACATTCGGGAATGGCAGCAAATGAGTTAAATATTTGCTTCCTATCAGACCAGGTTGAGGCATGCCCTCAGAAAAAATGAAGAGTGAAAAGGCCACAGAAAAAAAATAAAAGGAAAAAACACTGGGGGGGTCGCAGAATAATGGGTGTTCTGCCACAAATGGCCCACGGGCCATAGTTTGGACACAGTTGTTTGAACTAGTAAATCACATCTTGAATGAAAAAAAATGTCACGCCTCAAATGAGCCGCTAAGAAATAAGGCGGAAATACTGGATTCTTATTTTTTTCTCCCCAAGTGATTGATTTAAAAATTTATAGCTGCAATAAAGTCAAAAGGATTCATATATCGGTGATTTATATGGCAAGTGACGACTTCTGGTGGAGACTTGTTTTGACCCAGATTGCGGTTTTCCCTGCATTTGAATATGTACCCACCCCATATGAGAAGAAGGCTCGACGACAGAAAATATTAGTTGTTAGTCATTGCAATGATCATTTGAATATTTATGTATTTGTGTCTACAAATGTGTATATATTGTTTTCAGTTCCCATCACCGGAGTGGGACACGGTGACCCCTGAGGCCAAGAATCTGATCAATCAGATGCTAACCATTAACCCCACCAAAAGGATTACTGCCGACCAGGCTCTTAAACATCCTTGGGTCTGCGTAAGTTTAATATACAGCATCTTCTACTTCTTGGACTCTGCCCCCCACCCTCCTAACACTTACCAACGAATGAAGTCATGTGCTGACTTCATTTGAGGGGCAAAGTCCCCAAAACGTACTTTCCATCACTTCATAGGACACGTCACTGTCTCGTATTAATTTTCCTGTTTGTGTTTGTTCCCAATGCGTACAGTGTGGTCTTGTTTTTGATCGATTTATTTATTAATTTTTAAGAAAAGTGTGTTTATTTTTAATCTGTTGCCACTATTGTCGAGCATTTATTCATTTTTTTGTTAGTCATGCTTAAATGGGCACTTGTGCAATGTTTTGAATAATCATTTTATTAAAAAAGAATATTAAAATTGCTGATCGGATTTGGGTGGTGGGCAGTTGTTAAAAGTTGGAGATTTTATTTTCACATTGTATCGCCAAGCCATACACGAGTGCCAGAAAATGAATCTTAAATGTAGCCATTTTTTTAATGTCTGAGTTATGTTTTAAGACGTAAAAGCGCCTCATATGATACTTGCACTATGTACAGTTTTTTAATGAAACGGTTTTGCACATTTACATTTGCACAGTATACAGTTGACATTTTTATTTTGTTATGCTTAGAATATCTTGTTTTCTATCCTTTCATCCCCCCGCCCCCATCCCCTTTCAAATTCCTGCTGTGGACTGCAAATTTCCCGATTGTGGGAGGAATAAAGGTTTTCTGATCTGAGCCATACTTGCCATTGGCCCAAAATTACAGAACAAAGGCGCAAGAAGTGAATACTTATTTGCTTGAAGTTAATTTCAACAAAGCTAGGAAAAGGTTGAACTTTTAGCTTTTTTCCCAGAGGAACAACACCACTTTTCATAGGGCCTTTTTGTCAAAGTGACCAAAAAAAATCCCGCAATACATTTTCAATCCTGTGTCCCCCCATAACCACCTTTACCCACCGTTGTATTGTTAAATTGGAAAATTAAACGTTGTTTCATATGCAAGAAGCTAATGCTAACCAGTTTTATTCGTACTGTACTTATTAAGCTTAAACATAACCCATTTTGACCTGCAGTAAGATTTTGCAAGTCAAATGGAAGAAATGAAAGGGTCTCAATTTGATGGAAGAGGTCTTAAAAAGATCTTCAATTCTTTCATTTTGATTCTACTTGTGTATTTATGTGGAATTCTTACTCGTTTACTACAGCAACGCTCCACTGTGGCCTCTATGATGCACCGCCAAGAGACGGTGGAGTGCCTGCGCAAGTTCAATGCCAGGAGAAAACTGAAGGTGAATGTTCGCACGTACGATCAATAAATGAAATGATGTTCCGGTAATTTCATAGCCCAAATTTCTTTACAGGGAGCCATTCTCACCACAATGCTCGTGTCCAGAAATTTCTCTGGTAAGTTGCAGTCGGTTACTTTATTTTGGTGTTTTTTGTTTGTTTGGTCTTGGATCAATTCAAAATGTCAGAGAAGTTGACACAAGTCTTATTCGTTCTTCGGTCTGAGTAGTGCACATCAGATTGTTGCCTTGATCCAGGTGCGTTAATGCCTTAATGACTTTGACGTTTTAATGCGTCTGTTGCGTCACACGAGTGTATGATTTTGAAGTGCGTCTTTCAACACTTTCATGTCTTTCAATTCCTTGATCTCCTTGTTGTGCGTATCACCCTGACGCATAGCACACGCTTGCAAATTGTATAAAAGGAGCTGTCGCGGGACAGAGAGAGTGTAAGTAAAGTCGTTCCCGTGGGTCCGCTGCCAACTATTTTCTTTTCCTTAATCCAAACGGAGTTATGGGATGCGGCTGAGATCTTGCCTTAGTTATTGGAGGTTTAAAATCTAATGGGAATTACGGCTTTGTTTTGGGTCTATCTTCGTTGAAGGCGTCACAGGTGAATGTTGGTTTTTTTTTGGTGGGGTCTGCGGCCTCCTCTAAAATGGGTTTAGAGGAGGTTTAAAGCTACTGAGCGTCTCATTTGGTCACACAGCACTTGAGTCGTTTCTGTTCAAGTCAGAACACAATCGGCTCCATCGTGTTTTCCCAACTAGTAGGTGAAGCTGACGTTGCAGTTCTTGTCTTTTGTCAATCAATGCTCTTTTTTTGGACAGACATCACTGCATCGCCTCAGTGACACAACATCGAAATTGAAGTCCTTTTGCTCACTCAATCTCGCAGTCTATGAATTCACAGTATGTTATTTCTCCTTCAACACCACCGGCAATTGAGACTGCAATGAGTGATATTGGTCACAGGTGTGAATGAATGTCTTGGCTCGCTGGCCTGTGTGAGAATCAGCTAGCCAGCTAGCTCGCTTGAGAAACTCGCTAGCTAGCTAGCGTTAGAAGCTAACATAATCTATGTTTAGTCAGCGCTTGTTCTTGACGAACCTCACATAGATAAGACTGAAATGCACCACACCAGTCAGAAGATCCAATTTGAAGCCTTTTGTTCAAAGAAAGTTGCGAGATAACCAATCACACAGACATATAGGCAATCCTTCGACAGTTCAATGTCCAAAATTGTATAGATTTTGGTCAGATGGTGCGACTTTTAAATCATTCCAACAAAGGTACAGAATGGAATTTAAACTGTAAACAAAGCTGCCGTCCCATCTCCCCAACCATGATCCCCTTTCCACACCCCACATTGAATTCCTTTCTGTCCCGCCGTAGTGGGACGGCAGCACACCAGTCCCGCCGCCACCACCAGCACTGCTGCCATGGCGCAGGAAGGTACAATTGTGACCCACCGTCACCATCTTTTGCATTTGGGTTTGTCGGCATGAGGTCTGCGGCAATGCCCCGGTACAACAAACCCCAGCCCCCCCCCCCCTGTTACTCGCTGACCAGACCATTTAGATTGGTCATTGTCAGATAAATGGAGGCTACAAAGAAAGCTCCGATGTTGATCACTCCACATTTCTGCATGTGCTGGATTCTTGGATTTCATGCCTACACTTAAACATGCAAGACAGTTCTGCACCATTACAGAGTGAACCCTCACCTGCTACTGATTTTATTTATGTATTTATTGAAAATAATGTCAACAATTTGCTGCAATATACACATAGTTGTGGCTATCCACATATTCTTGTGCTCACTAACATAGTAATTTTATGGCAGATTCTGAGTTTTACAACCTGACCTTGGAACGATTACTCAACTCAGTACACATCAAACAGCAGATAGGAAATAATTCTTCAAAGAAGCAGCTTCAGGCTGTTTGATGTTCCTTCCAGTTGTTTACTGTAAAAATCTGAAAAAAAAGATTATCACATGGCTGGTGGTTTTAAACGACTGCAGATCTTTGCCTTTAAGTCTGCTAGCTTATTGCTAACAAATAACGTCATTGATGGCATTCACGTGGCAACGTCATGACGTATAAAGGAATGTATATTTGAACCCAAACTGTGGAGACAAATAATATAATAATACCCACGGGTATACGTTCTTTATCCTCGGCAAAAATGGGTTCATTTTACATCTGCACATTTTGCTCTTTCCCGTAAATAGCGAGGGTTCACTGTAATATAATTAAAATAATAACTCTTTGTGTCTGAGTTCGAAAACGCTCCCATTCCTGCCACCTTTGCATCAGTTGATAACCCTGACCGGCCAATGCCTGCGTACGTGCCAGTGTGCATGCGACATGCTCCAATGGATGACCGGTGATGACTGCTTGTTTGGTTTGCATGTTGAAAAATGACCATAACATTTCAATTTCTTTGCGGGTATACATTAAAGTGGAAATCAGATAAATATTAATCACCACCCGATCATACAATACACATTTTTTCATCTACACTTACGAAAGGAGCCCTGAAGTACTTGGCTCCTGCTGGTATTCAATGTCAAGGTTTGATTGTTGTCTTTTGAAGTGAATGCTGCATGTCAAAAAGCATGATGCCCACAATGGTGGTCTTGTCTGGGTTCTTCAAAGGCTAACCCGAATCAATTCCTTTGACCTTTTTTTTAACACTGCCACTCTTTCAACTCTTTAACACGGCAGGTAAGGAGAGTACCGCGAGAAGGCGACATTCGGAATGTAATGATGATTTTTGACCACTTTCCCGACTGTCAACCTTGAGCGTAGTTGACATTGCAACTTTCAAAGTTAGATATTTTTTTCCAATTGGAAATCATAGAATACATTGACTCCCTTCAAATAAGTGTCGTTTTTTTCACTATTAAAACATGTTTGGAAAAAGAATGTCAGTACCTATACAAGTGTTTATAAATAAACAATTCTGAAAACTTATATGCAAATTGTACTTTAAAGTTAAAAATAACTGAACTGAAGTGAACAAATTTAATTTACCTATTTGAAAACAGTAAAAACAAAGAATAATAAAAATAAAAATTTACACTGTGCGTAGGTTGACCGTTGGTCAAATCAGCAACAGGCTGTTTATGAAATGTTCCAGCGCTGGTGTATGGCGTAAAATGACAGCTTCAATTCAAAATGTTTGACTTGTTCAATTTCAGGCATGGGTCTTTCAGAGCTTTTTATTTATTGTTTTTTTTTTTTTTTTTGCGCACGCAATTTTGTGCCGTTAGAATATATGGATGTCATTTAATTCCAGGGGGGGGGGTTTCTCAGTAAATCTTGTTGCTGTGTTATACTTTGGGAACCCTTTAAAATATAATACAGTGATACCTCCGCTTAGTAACTTAATTGGTTCCCAGAAAGTGCGTGTAAAGCGAAAAGTTTGTCTTCCAAATAAGAAACCATACAAATGAGAATAATCCATTCCCAGTTTCCTATAAAACCTAATTTTCTACTAAATAAGCCTTAAAACTACACAAAATATACCTTATTTTATGTATAATAAATGTGCTATTGTATTGTAATTAAAGAAATAAACTGTACTGTAAAATAAAGTCGTTTTATTTACCTTTGTGATGGTTGTTGATGTAGTTGTCTCTTGATGATATCCCAGTGAAGTTGCCATTCTTTCTTGGTGATAATACCCTCACTCACACTGTCCCCTGCTAGCTGCTTTTCATTAATCCAAAGTTTTCAACCTCTTCTATTGCCTGAGACTGTTTCTTAGATAATGCAGAAAATCCCTTATCCACACGTCGCAATGGTCGACTTAGCGTACTGGTACTGGGACGCTAAGTCACACAAACGCACACCTCGTTCGTGTTTTTCGATGATCTTCTTCTGCTCTATCGTAATTTTCTTTGATGTCCTCTTCGGCTTAACACTAGCTTGTGGTGGGGTCTTTTTCGGTCCCATAATAGTAAAAGTACACTCGATAACAAACCATGTCCGCACTCAAAGAATGTAGGTGACGAAAACTAGTCCGCCGGCCGCCATGGTGCTTTTCAACCTTGTGGTTTGGTGTTCTTCTGCCGAAAACTAGTCCGCCAGCCACCTGTGTGGTTTGGTTCGTCCGCTGAAAGCTAGTTTGTCAGCCAAGACTATATGCTCGCGAATTTAATGTTCGTGAGGCGAAATGTTTGTGAGCTGAAGCATTCGTACGCTGAGGTATCACTGTACGTATATTTTAAGACAGACTCTTTTCTGTGTCACTTCCATTCTAGCATCATTTCATTAGCCTAATTTTGTATGTTTGTTTGTTTGTGTGTTTTTTCTTTTATTGTTGTTTCAGAACATTTTGACTTAATGCCTATCCTTTCTGTGTTACAGCTTGCAAAACACTCTTAAATAAAAAGTCGGACGGCGTGAAGGTATGTTTCCCCCGAGCTCACTTGGTATTAATAACCTTCAGTGACTTTCTATTTTTCGTTCATATTCTCAGACGTGCACAGATTTTACTTGGTCGTATTGTTTTATGTTTTTGCTGAAGCCAGCTTAGTCCCACTTAATGTTTGTGCATGCAATCGAGAGTCAGCGTTATTTAAAGGGTTGGCGCCAAAAGACTTAAATAGGGATTCAAAACCTGCACGTGCAACTTGTAGAGAAAAAACAAAATTAGCTCTCCGTCGTATTGGATTTATTGAACAATATCTGAGTAATGTAATTCAGTAAAATCCACCACTTTGTTGTGCTTTAAATATTTTGTGCGGCTATTTTTTTTTTAATTTTTTTTTGATTCCCCAGCGTATTTGCTTTTTTTTTTTTTTTTTTAAACCATGACGATTACAACAATCGTCAATTATTCGCAGATGTACACATTTTTGCTTCCGGGCATGGCATCATAACCCCTGAAAAAATATATGATTCATAAAATATTTAGGTAAAAGTAAATATATATCTAAATAAAAGTTTTAAAGCAAACCATTCTAATATTTTTTTCGAGCACATACCAATTGTCAGCTATTCACGGATTTTGGCTGTTAAGTAAAGAAATTAATTGTTTGACTGTCTTTGGCATCAAGTGGAGGCAGCGGCGCCTTCATCCTTCCGCTTTTGTATTTATTTATTTTGTGTAGTTTTAAGGCTTAGAAAATTATAAAGTAGAAGATGATGTTTTATGGGGACTTAGGGACATATTATTCTCATTTTAATGGTTTCCCACGGGAAATTAATTTTTGGGATACACACTTTTCACCTTACACACTGTCTGGGAACCAATTGAGTTTGTAAGCCTAGGTATCACTGTATTTGAGTTACTTTCGGGTTGAGTGAACGCTGGCGCGTGTGGCTGCCGCTGCTTACCCATAGGAAAATTAAGCCTGTGACTTTTAAGTGACCTTGAGAGTTTTGAAAGGCTCTTATAAATGAAATATTATTATTATTATTATTATTATTATTATTATTATTCGTGGTCATCACAGTCCCGTGTCTTTCATTGGAAAAAAAAATTCTAAACAATTTCTAAAAAGGAACTGGCTTGAAGTAATCTATATTTTTAAAATGAAATGACTGAAATAAATGACCTTTTTCTAATTTATTGCGCTGCACCTGAATACTTTCATGACCTGAATGCTTTGAGACTTTTTTTTCTTCTCAATGGCTCACAATTTATTTAAGCACTCAGCTTTTTCTCCGCCTTTGTGCGCTAAAATGTGCCCGCTTCTTAGTTTTGATTATGATTGTCTCGCTCCTTTATTTTCCTCCCCCTCTTCATCGCTGTCTTGTCAGAAAAGGAAGTCCAGTTCGAGTGTTTGTTTGATGGTGAGATGTTGAGCCCTTGTCGCTCGCCCGATCGCTCGCTGTCTATTTGTTCATCCGGTTGTCTGTCTTGATACGTCTTTTAATAAGTCTTCCCCAGGCAAAGACGCTTGAGCCACGTGTCGCTTTTCATGATGTTTCATTCATGTTCTGATGGTCGTCCTCCATCCTTGCATATCTTTGTGCCATTAGCGTTCAAAAACACACACATCTTGTTGTTTTGACGTCGATGACTGGAGGAAGAGGAGATATGGAATAGAAAGGCACTCCCATTTCGCCAGGGAGCAAACCGTGTGCTGTTGTCGTTTCTTTTCTTTCTTTTTTTTGCGATGTGTATGTTGTCATGGAATGCCCTGTTATTCACTGGCCACTTGACCTTCATCCATCCATCATTCATCCCTGCATGGTAAAGTGTTTCCTACCTCTCGCCAGGATACGCAGACCACTGTCGTGCACAACCCAACTGAGGGTACCAAGGTAAGACGCTTGAATTAGTAATAAAATAATAAAATAGTAATAAAATAGAATAAATATATTTTATACAATATTTGTATGTATATTTAAAAAATACCTCATAGGACTCATTAATATTTAATAAAAATTATAAAATCAAATTGAAAATAGTCATGTAAAAAGCTTAAAAATCAGGAATAAATATTTTCTGTGTATTGTAGAATTCTTAGTATACTCAAAAAATATAAATATATATATTTTTTCTCATTAAACAATTCCATAAAATGTATTACCTAAAGTAATAAAAATACGGAGACTAAGAAGACTATTTACATATTACAAAGTAGCCAGATCATAATTTCTTTGTTTTTACCCCGTATTAAACCTGAAAGATAATACACCACAATTGGTCAGCTAAATTTTTCTATCATCACTGTCCTGTGATAAACACATGTTCATTTTTGTCCTGTGATAGACACGTCAATTTTGTCATTGTTTAAAACAAATTATGTTCATGAGGTGTACGCAGTTCAGGTATTCCATTAATGTAAACAATCCCAAAAATGGACAAACATATTTTTAAAAGGGCAGTGACAATATGCTCGGACATTGCACAGGTTCAATAAATATTTTTCTAGAGCCTTGAAATCAAAACATATACACAAATATATATAATATATGTTATCATACAGTCCATCAAACATATACTTGAACACGACCGTGGCTGATTTGTGCTTCCGAGAGGTCTTCGTTCTTTGTGTGTCCATTTGTCCATTCATCAGGTTTGTTTTGTATGGTGTTTTTTTTGTTTTTGTTTTTAAATCTCTTTGTCAAGCATTTGGTGTTGTTCTCCCGGCAGGGCTCAACGGAGAGTTGCAACAATGCCGAAGAGGAGGAGATGAAAGGTAGGAAAGGTAACTTGTCCACTTTCACCTTCTCAGCATGCTGTTTCTCTCTCATCAATTCTCAAATGACGTTGCTAGCCAAAACAACAGCACCCACTCCGGATGGGATCCAGTCTCTCAGTTGGAACTCAAATGTGCTGTCTTGTCAATCAACAATTTGGTTTCCTTTTGCATAACAGACAGTTATTTAGTTTTATCAGCGGTTCCATTGACTTCCATTGTGCGACTGGTTAGCATGTCCGCCTCGCAGTGCAGAGTTCGATTCTGACTCCTGGTTAGAGTTTGCATGTCCACCCGTGCCTGTGTGGATTTTCTCCCAGGTTCTCAGCTTTGCTCCCACATTACATAAACATGCATGGCAGATTAATGTAGGAAACATTCTAAACTGCCTCTAGGTGAGATTGTTTGCATAAAAGCTTGTTCATGTAATTTGGCTTGCAACCAGTTCAGCCGATTGTCCGAGGACAGCTGCGATTGGCTCCAGCATGCCAGCGTGCAACCCTTGTGAGAGACAAGCAGATTTGAAAATGGATGCATGTTATATAGAAACAAAAGTTATATTTTGCCACAGTCAGCAAATTGTTTTCGATTAAATACTGTGATTTTATACTGTACCAGGGGGCAGCATTTGCCTTTTGTCCATGTTAGCGCTTTGTTACAGCTTCAGCTTCTGTTGTTCAAGCGCTATATAAATCAAAATGTGTATATTGAATTGTATTTTGTACAGCCACCCCATTTCCAGCTCGGATAACCACAGACCCATATAATTTAGGAATTAACTCTTTTTTTTTGATGAAAGAAGAGAGTTTCTAAGGTTTCTTACGCTGACTTGAATGTGTATTTAGTCCTAAAACTCAATATTCTGTGAGTCCTGCAATTTCAGTGAAAATGACAAAAACCCTGACACTCAAGTGGACCCATTTTTGCACATTGTAGGCAGTAAATGAGTTATAAATATGCAAGCACTATCTTATAATATCCATACTTTTTTTTTTTTTTTTTTTTTGGGGGGGGGGGGTATTTCCAGTATCAATGCAGACGCTCTTGTCCGTGACCTGGCCACATTAGCATGTGTGTGGTGTCGTGCCTGAACGGCACATGGTGGCACTGTCACTTAATCCTGTAATTAGTCTCAGGACCTCCTGATCTTCTTAGAAAAAGTCCAGGGCTGACAAAGCACGTCATGAAAGAAAATTGCCTGGGAGATCTTGTGTGTGTTCCCTGACGAGGAAGAAACCCTTACATGACAGGACAAGATGATGACAGGTTTCTTCTCTAGTGGTAAATGCTAATATGTTAGCATTAGCGAATGTGAAACATTGTAAAGCGTGTGATGAGGATGTTACTGAGTTTTAGTGCTGAATTCCTAATCTGAGACTTTTACTTCTAACTCATTAAAATTGACTAAATCGTGACACTGGAAAATATGCTGTGATAACCTCACATCCCTCACACCAACCGAGAATCATTACACCCCTCCCCACACCAACACCCCCTGACCACTTCCCAAGTCCCAACCACTTTGTCCTCTCCATCAATCACCTCCTCTTGAATGACACGTTCCAGTCCTCTGCTGCCACCTCGTGGCACTCAGGACCTTTTGCAGACATTCGTCTCGGGACTTTCAGCAGCCCACAAAAATCGATCATGCTGGATGTGTCGCTTCTCGTTTTCCAATAAATCGGTGAAATGATGATGACACCTTTGGTCAACGCATATTTTAAGCTATTTGAACTCCCGTTCATGTGTTTTGTAGTCTTTAATTTACTGTTTAGGCGCTTTAGGGTGTGTAACTTCTAATTGATTTGGGGTTTTGAATCATTGAAAGATGCACACTATACTTACTGTATATACATTTCTATAAATTGTTTAGATGCTGTTCGTTTGTTTTCTGGTTAAGTTGAATTAACTTGAATATTTGGGGCTCTGGTGAGCTTTTATATTTTGGGAAATATTAAGAAACGTGACAAAAACCAGATGATATCAAATTCAATCGTAATTCCTCTGAATCGAATCGAAAAAGTATCATCCTTGAATGATATTGTTACCCATAAAAACTAGAGATGAATTTGTCTTTTTCTTTGTTTCAATGTCATTAACTTCTTGTTTTAGCATCTTAACTTTTGTGTTTTTTTTGTGTCGAAAATATTCTTTGTTGGCTGTTTCTGTTTCCACATCTCTAATTTCGTTTTGTTGTGCTTTGGAAAGTTTTTGAATTCCTGTTTGTCTGCTTTCAGGGCGCAAACAAGAGATCATCAAGATGACCGAGCAGCTGATTGAAGCCATCAACAATGGCGACTTTGAAGCTTACACGTATGTTTTTTTTGTGTTCTTTTTACGATTATGGGTTTATCTCCAAATTTGAAACAAAATTCATGTTTATGACACCGGTTGACCTGTTATTGTACAACCTCTGTCAGATGAAACATCATTTAAATGGGAGTAAATTTACGTTGAGGATACTGCTGGATGCATACAATGTCCGCCTATGCTATTTGAGTGCAAAAATACGCTCCGATAGTGTCCGTGAAGTTTCCTGTATCATTTTTGTTGTCACGTGACAGGAGAATCTGTGATCCAGGCTTGACCTCCTTTGAGCCAGAAGCTTTGGGGAATCTGGTGGAGGGCATGGACTTCCACAAGTTCTACTTTGACAACTGTACGTTTTACTTTTTGCTCCTCGTTTATACTCGTCGATCACAATGTTGGATACTCCTTCATAATTGAAACACACGTTGTTTGTGGACTGTCTTGATTATTCAATGTGGCAACGGAAGATAAATGAAATAAAATTAACACAAAAGTATCTCAAAATCTCTCTCTCTCTCTCTCTCTCTCTCTCTCTCTCTCTCTCTCTCTCTCTCTCTCTCTCTCTCTCTCTCTCTCTCTCTCTCTCTCTCTCTCTCTCTCTCTCTCTCTCTCTCTCTCTCTCTCTCTCTCTCTCTCTCTCTCTCTCTCTCTCTCTCTCTCTCTCTCTCTCTCTCTCTCTCTCTCTCTCTCTCTCTCTATATATATATATATATATATATATATATATATATATATATATATATATATATATATATATTTGCCTTTTAAATAACCTTTATGGGCATCATTAAAAAAAATCTTCCTAATGATTTCATTTCTTTTTTTCTTATTTCTAAATATAAATAAATTTGGAATGTGTTGACTGATTTTTTTTTTAACTTAAAGTTTTTTTTCTTTAACTTTTCGATGCTAAAGCAATAACATCATTAGTCATAATAAAAAATACAATCCAATACATGTAATACTATTTTTTTTTATGACATAACAAGCAAATTAAAAAAAATCAATTTCTCAGTGAATACAAATGTCAATGTTGTCAAATGTAATCATAATAGTACTCGATTGGTGGTTGTATTTGTAATGTCTGATTTCTTTCTCTTTTTTGTATATTTAATTATATGCATTTAAATTATTTCCGACTTCAAGTTTTTTCAAAAAAGTATGAAAAAAAATATAATAATTATTATAATTATATAATATTATTATATAATTATTATCATTAAAAATTATATATATACAGTAAAGTCTCATTATATCGATATCGGATATATCGATAGTCCCGGTTATATCGATACTATTTCTATGCACGCACGGAGAAAATTACATGCAAACAGGGTCGGATATATCGATAGTCCCGGTTATATCGATATTTTTTCGGACTCCCTTGAATATCGATATAACGAGACTTTACTGTAATAATAAATACATTTTTTAAATTCCTTAATTAAATAAACTCCACAGACTCCAGTAAATACATACATAAATCCTCCCTGCTACTATTTCAAAAAGCAATTATAATTTAGTAATATTGTTCTCATCATCTTTGCATGTATTTTGCATGTAATGATTTCATGCTACCCTCTGACTTGATGAAACTAACCTAGCCCTCCATCTGCTTCCTTCTCTCCGATCAGTGTTGAGTAAGAACAGCAAGCCGGTGCACACCACCATCCTGAACCCTCACGTGCACATGATGGGCGAGGATGCGGCGTGCATCGCTTACATCCGCCTGACGCAATACATGGACGCGCAGGGCCACCCGCGTTCCTGCCAGTCGGAAGAGACGCGGGTGTGGCAGCGCCGCGACGCCAAGTGGCTCAACGTCCACTTCCACTGCTCGGGAGCTCCCGCCGCGCTGCTACAGTGAACGCCACGCGTGGTATGGGCGACATATGCGCAACTTCTGTTGATTACCAGCATTTGTTTTCCTCTTGGGGGTTACATCACAAGAAAGGAAATAGTGTCAGGCTGCTTAATTTATGGTTCTATTCATTGTTTCTGTGAAGATGCATTAGTGGCTGCGGTTGCGTTATGCAGCCTTTAGAGCAGGGGTGTCCAAAGTTGGTCCTCGAGGGCCGCTGTCCTGCCTGTTTTGCAGCTCTCCGAGGAGCAACACACCTCATTCAAATGATCAGCTCATCAGCCAGCTCTGAAGCAGCATCAAAATGGTCCCGATGATTTGAATCAGGTGCGTTGCTCCTGGGAGAGCTGCAAAACAGGCAAGACGGCGGCCCTCGAGGAGTGACTTTGGACACCCCTGCTCTAGATGAAGCTCCACTAAAGAAAATGCAATACAATACAGCTCAATTTAATAATAATAATAATCCAACCAATGGCGGCCGTTGTTAACCCGGGCCTCGACCGATCCGGTATGGGATTCATAGGTTTGATTCGCATATTTGTTTTGGCAATTTTTTTTACGTCGGATGCGCTTCCTGACACAACCCTCTGTATTTATCCGGGCTTGGGACCGGCACAATAAGACACTGGCTTGTGCCCCCTTGTGGCTACATTAATTTAATAATAATAATAATAATAATAATAATAATAGTAATGATTGTAATACATTTCATTTATAAGCGTCTTAGAGCAGTGGTGTCAAACTCATTTTAGTCATGGGACAATTTGGAGTTATGTCTTCAATTGGAGGGCCATTGTAACAGTGAAACCAAGTCATTCACTGCCAGACAATGTTCAAAAATGTGTCCGCTCCAGTGATTTCCAGGGTTTTTGTCATTTTCACTCAAATTGCAGAAACCACAGAATGTTGAGTTTTAGCACTACATAAACATTCAATGCAGCGTTAGGAATTAACTTTTTTTTCTAAAAGAAGAAGAGAATCTATGGTTTCTAAGTTATATGGGTCTGGAGTTATCTGAGCTTGAAATGAGGGCGGTTATACAAAATACAATACGTACATCTTGATTTCTATAGCGCTTTAACAACAGCTGAATCTGTAACAAAGTACTAACATGGATAAAAGGCAAATGTTGCCCCCTTGTGGGAGGGAAAAAAACATTGCCAGAGGTCTGGCCAGCGCTATATCTGCACTCCCCGCAAGAAAACCAAAACCCAAAAAAATTCGGGAATGGCGTGCCATGTCACACTTTTCAATTCCTGAAAAAGTTCGGGAATGCCAGCGAATTAGTTAATTGATTACTAACTTTGAAATGAGTCAATTATAATATTTGTTCTACTGAGTCTAAATAAGGTAAAAATATTGCAAAATCTCAACATTATTTGTGACACATTACAATTTAACATTTCGGTACATATAACGGTTGACACACATGATTTGCTTTCGCGGGCCAAATAACACCACTTGGCGGTCCAGATCTGGTCCACGGGCCTTGAGTTTGACACCATGAGATAGAACTTTCATAACCGCTGCCGTTGTGACAAAGTGCTTTACAGGACATTTAAAATACTAAAACCTATTCCTACAAAGTCATGACTATTTTTGACGTTCGTCCTTACTCAGCTCGTCTTCAACTCTTGAAGCTATTTGGTGGAGCGTCGACTCACTGCCGTACCTGCAAGCTTCCCGGCCTGGAACGAGGGTAACAACTTACAAGCTGAATGGGGCACAATACAATATTGATGACAATGTCAAAAGAGGGAATCGACAAACATAAAAACAACAAAACCACTTTGAAAAACAGACAACAACAACAACAAATTAGCTTGACTGAAAGAGCAGGAGGCCCGCTAAAGGACCGCTGTGGTTCCTCCCTGTTGATGGTGCATGTTTGCTGGGGATGCACGGGTTCAATGCCGCCGCCCCACCCCTGTCGTCTTGTCTGCTTGCACACACACACACACACACACACACACACACACACACACACACACACACACACACACACACACACACACACACACACACACACACATAGACATACACAAAGCGAATTATGAGGCACGAATGAGAAAATAGCATAAACGTCCAATTTTGGACTTTGTTTAGCCACATTACTTAAAGGGACCTTCATTTTTTTATGCTGATTATTTTCTACTCTTATTGGTGTTTTTTTTAATGTATTTTACCATACTTTGGGGAGTTTTATTTAATGCGTGAATTGATATAATGTATTGATATGCGAGATGTACAGTGTGGGAAGCCGTTTGAGCATTTATTTTATACTTGATATCCATGTTAATATCGACTATACTCTTTGTTTTCATTAGTAAGGCAATTCAATGTACAAATAGATTGATTGTCTGACTAGTCAAAATATTCCCGCTACTCGTGTCACTTTTGAACAACACTTTTGAACCTGATCGCTAAGGTCCTGTGCTGCTCTAGGGAACACTACTACGCCTATCTAAAAGGCATGTGTTACATACTAGTATTCTTGTGAACTCTACTTGTTGCTCATTTGTAGTTTTGCCACACTAGTGACATGTATCCTAAAATAGTCTGGCAAAGCTTTCCACAGTGTGGGGATGTCATACAGTAGGTGTAAAAAAAAGATTCCCAATGCAGCATAGTTGCTCGAGTAGTCCACTGAATTAATACTACAGAAAACTGCTTGAGCTCCTGTCACTGTCCTTGATATCCAATTTAAGATAGATGCATTAGTACACTCTTTGTCCTCGCGAGTCAGAAAATTCTGCACACTCGTGCAATATATTACGGTACTTTTTTTGGGAGGTCCTCAATGTCATCATGTGGTGTATAAAACTTCACTTGGACATAGTCATTCTGCAAAGAACTAGATTAGGTTAGATTAGATTAGCCTTTATTAGTCATGCAGTTGAGAAATTTACATTTCACAGCAGCAAAGTTGAAAAGTAGAAAAACAAAATACAGGAGCTGCTGTGAAGGTAGCCACTCTCGCTGCGCCGTCTTGAAGTCAAAAGGAAATTGTAGAAAAATCAATTTGATTACTTATTTGATACTCTTGACATCCACTTCAATATAGCTTCAATGTATGACAGTATGTTCACTTGGAAGACAATTCAATGCTCAAGTAAAATGACTAGAACACTTTTTAATCACTGCTTATACCATGTTTAGCCTACTGACACCCAATTAAACCTACAGGGTTACAAAAGTAACATTTTTGGCCTGACTAAAAAGCAGAACTGGAACAAAACAGATGAAAAAATCAGTTGAAAATTTCTTTGATTAAATAATCGACGAAAAGGTTTCTTCAGCCGTCATCTGTACTTCTTTGAACGTGTCGGATGTTTCCCTTCTTATCCAAGAAACTTTGGCAAACTAAAGTCTTACCGGTGGTTTAGGCCATATATATATATATATATATATATATATATATATATATATATATATATATATATATATATATATATATATATATATATATACAGTAAAGTCTCGTTATATCGATATCGGATATATCGATAGTCCCGGTTATATCGATATTTTTTCGGACTCCCTTGAATATCGATATAACGAGACTTTACTGTATATATATATATCCCTACTGTCCAGACATGGCAGTGCCGGACTCTGCTATGATAGGTCCCTGCTCTCAGGTTGGGGGGGAACAGAGGACTACTCCCTGCCACTCCGCTGATTGTTCCTATTGTTCTGACTAACGACTGGTCTGAATGCCCCACTTCTACCGGTATCACCTCATCAGTATTCCTAATCCTATTTTGCCCAAGTAAGCTGTTGTACGAACGATACAAATTGAACCTCACCCCACCAAACCGGTTTAATGAAGGATTTAGTTGTTTTATAAGAATCGCTTCTTTTACTTCCCTTTCAAACCATCTATGTTCTTTCGCTAAGATTTAACCTCATTGTCTTCAAATGAGTGGTTGCGAGCTTTTAGGTGCAAATGTACTGCCGATTGAGGCCCACTCGTATTATCCCTGCGATGTTGACAGTCTTTTTCTGAGACACTCATTTGTCTCAATGACAAAATTTGACGACAATTAGGTTAAAAAAAAGTCCTCTGCTCCCCCCAACCTGAGAGCAGGGTCCTATCATAGCAGAGTCCGACACCGCCGTGTCTGCACAGTAGGGATATATATATAGGGCCTAACTACCAGTAAGACTTTAGTTTGCTGACGAAGTTTCTTGGATAAGAAGCGAAACGTCCGACACCTTCAAAGAAGTACAGATGACGGCTGAAGAAACCTTTTCATCGATGGACCACTCCTGTACGACTGAGAGCTTACACAGACGTTTTGATTAAATAAGTCACAAAAAAATGTTTATGGGTGTTATTATTTTGAAAGGCCTAATATCCACCGATACAATGACCTGGTTTCGTGTTCGTCACGATTGTCAGCTTGCGTCACATCCTATTAGCCTCCTCAACTCTGTTATTAGCACAGCAATGCCGTTTTTTGCTAATAACGGGTTAAGTACAAATACTACATTTAAATTCCAATGTTGCCCTACTTGGGTGCAGAAATGTCATAAAGATTGGGGAGGGGGGTCGCCAAGACACAGTCATTCGAATAGTGCACTGAAATGTCTTGCTAATTAGGGACTGTGTGTGCACTAGCACATGGGCCTTCAGATGGTTATCAAGTAGATGGAATAAATGCTCAAACTATTCTCCGTATACGTTTGCGTCAGCATGATTCCACGTCAACTGGCATGTACTGTTTCTCCGACTGTTTTTCTTCGTACCCCCTCGTCTTAATCGTGATGATAAATGATGATGTCACTCCCCTCTGCCCCTCCGTCTCGTGTTTCTCGTCCATCTCGACTTGCCGTATTTGTGTGTTTCGCTTCTACAAGCATGTTTGTGGACCATCGGGTGAAACACGAGGCAAAGAACAACAAAAGAAAAAGAAAAAAAAATGTTTTAAAAAATGAAGGCATGATGGGAGGAATTTTCCAAAAGGAGATTTTTGTTTTTTATTTTTGTTTTTGTTTTTTCTGGCTGAAGGCAATCGACCGGCAGGTCCCTTCTTCATTGTAAATGTTGTACTTGTTGTTTAGTGTTTTGGATGTTTTTTCAAAGTCAGAACTGGAAAAAGGGTTTTCATGTATGAAACTGCTGCAAGCCTTTGCTACTGTCACACACGTTACAAGAAGTCACATGAGCACATGCAATCCAAAACCGTCCCTTTAAGAGGAAACTGCGCAAACGGTTTTTGTACCGTCGTAACTTGGTCTAATATCATGTCACCGAAATTGTGACACCATCAGCCACATTTTTTATGATGGCTCATCATCAGATCTTTGATTTTTTTTCTGGATATTCACAATCTCAAATCACCTCTGAACCACTCAAATTACTTTATTTGGTAGTTTCTTCACATTTTGTGGTTTTCATTTGTCTAGTATGTTTTTCTTTTGTTTTTTTTCCCCATGATTAGAATAAAAACATTGATTTTTTTATGAAAAGTTTATTCAATAATAATTTTATTCATTTCATTCAAAAAATGTTTTTCTTAATTGTCATTTTTCTTCACTGAATTACTCTTGTTGTCTGTTTCATTTTTATTTTTTTTATTTGTGTTTGATTTCAGGGTTTCAAGATTTTAAAATAATTTAAATCCCATTAAAAATCTGACAAGCATGAAAAAAATACTTTTTTTACATCTCAACATGAGTTATTACTATTATAATTGTTTATTTTACTTCATTTTGACTTCATTTTAACATATTATCAGCCCCCCGCCTCCAACTTTTACGTGATCATTTTAACATCAGGTCAACATCGTGCACTGTACATGTCACTTTTTTTACATTTTGGGAGTGTGATCCCATCCATGATGTCACTCTGGTTTCTTGGCTTCGATTTTCCACCTGACAGAAAAGACAGGGTATGGCTCTACTTTTAAATCTTTGTGTTGTACATAATGTCACGTGACCAAATATAAAGTGATTGCACCAACTACCTAAACTTTAAACACGTTCATCCACTGTGCAGCTTTTGCATCACCTAAATATTTACTGTTTGCAGAGAAAAAAAAAAAGTACACTTGTTGTCCAAGCCACAGCAACCGTAGATAAATATTGAAAATATATGCAGTTTTACACCATGATGATGATGATAATGCTAATGATGAAATATGCATGTGTACTTTCTAGTTATTTTTCACTTTGAACTGGATGGACAATTGAGAATTTCTCATGTCACCGAGTAGAAGAAAGCCTTATTAGCTTTTTGGTGAGAGTATGTTGTTAAAAAAAAATAAAAACGAAAGAATGACATATGATAAAGTCGGATGCCAGGTTTGTTTTTGCATGGGCATAAAATTAATTAATGACAGTGGTACATTTTCAAAGCTGTTTGTGTGGATGGTTGTTCTTCATAGCTTGGTTATTACTGGAATATTGAAGTGTATTTAATAAAAAAATATTTCAACAGTTTGCAGTTTTCCTTATTGTTTTTTTAAACGTTCGTATAAATTGTTGTGAATACTAGTTTTGTCAAAATTATATATATCTTGATTTTAATCAGAAAGTGTGTTAGCATAATGCTTTATGACCGTGTATTGTAGGCCAGAAGGCACATTTCAAATCATTTCATCATCTAATGTTTTTTTTTACCCTTAATTCTAATGATTTGATATTGTTAATTTCTTGTTAATAATTCAACATATTTAGAGAAAATGAAGGGTTCTTTCTAGTGTCTTTTTATCGGGACAGACTATCCCTATAAAAAGCATGAAAAATACTATCCGGTCGAGCGGAGTGTTGCTTTGACACAGGGCACCATTCAAATTCGCCGTAGGGGGGCGCCACAGACAAAATTACTGAAATAGTTTATTTGTTGCCGGAATACTCTATTCACCCCCCATTACCTGATAATTTCAGTCGCAGCTAAAATAATGCACTGCAATTACTGATTCCTGGAGTGTTTCACTTTGAAAAGAGGAAAAAATATTCCTATATATGACAATGGCCTTTGCATTCTTTTTGTTCAACAGGACAATATTTCCCGATGATTAGTCCACACGGGTCTGCATGATTAAACGAAGGGGCGGGGGGGGGGGGGGGTGCGGGTATTTGCTAAACATTGATTTCCAATTTCAGCACCAGCAGAGTGGGAGAACATCAGTGACACCTTCATCGTCCAGGATATTCCCACCAATATTTACTTATTTTCATGCCATACCAAATTGTGATTTTTCAATAGCAAAACTAAACGTTTTTTCAATCATCTCTAAAACAGTGAGAAGCTGCTGTTGGTTTTATGCAATATGTGTGCCATTCGGAATACATACATAAAGCAGGTCGATTTGGTATGTAGTATTTTGAATCCAGTACAAGCGTGCGTCGTTGTAAAAGCAAACCGAAACCAAGAGGACTACTTCTTTGTTGTGCTGAAGGGTTTTTTTTTCGGGTAAGCAATCGTCTAAAAACTCCTGTTACCCTTATCCCAGGTCATGTGTTTTCAATTAAAGAGTCATCCATCACTCGTTGATTATGTGTCTCCTGTGCTCTGGGCAGTGATCTGGAATTAATATACAAGTTGCCGGGCCACCACAAATACCCTCGTGTGCATCCTTACTTGTCAAAGACAACAAATGTGAATTTTATTCACCTCACACTTAAGCTATCGTTTAGCCATTACCACCTTCACACACAAAAAGACCCACACCATTTTGAGTGTTTAAGGTTGTTTGAATAAATATCAATTTCTTGTATATATTATATATGGAATTGGACCAACCTCAAGGAGATTTCACTTTATAAAAATGTATCATCGTACGTGTGCAAAAGTACACAGGTATGTTTAAACAATTGGATCATTTCTGTTAAAATGACCACAAGTTGCTTTTTTTGTTTTCCCATGAGCAACAGAAACATACATATACAAATACATACATATATAAATATATATATTTAGAGACGATTGAAAAAAAAATCATTTAATCATTTAATAACGAGTACATTAATAACCATATGCAATGTGTGAGTGTATTCTAATTAACCCCGCCACCCCAAAAAAACTAAAATAAAAACAAAACAATGACAACAGATTAAATTAGAACCTAAGAGCAATGCCCGAGAGAGAGAGAGAGAGAGAGAGAGAGAGAGAGAGAGAGAGAGAGAGAGAGAGAGAGAGAGAGAGAGAGAGAGAGAGAGAGAGAGAGAGAGAGAGAGAGAGAGAGAGAGAGAGAGAGAGAGAGAGAGAGAGAGAGAGAGAGAGAGAGAGAGAGAGAGAGAGAGAGAGAGAGAGAGAGAGATGGAAGTGGGCGGTGCTTTTGGTCTCCTCAGCTGCTCCTGTTCAGTCCCATTAGCGGCCAGGCGATGAATGGAGTAACACGTACTTTTTTGACGCAAGGACCGAGACGACTGTCTGGAATCTGAAAGGGCTGGATTATTGTTTACATTTGAATTTTTTACATACTTTTTATATATGTTATATTTTTTCGACGATTTCCTTTATCTAGCATCCCAGGATTTATCCTTCATTCGTGGACGCTGCTGGTTTTGAAATGGCTTCGAGAAAACAGCTGGATCGTGTCGAGACGTTTGTGGATTAACCTTTCTCCCCCCCCCCCCCCCCCTTCCAACCCCCGCCCCCAACTTCTGCTCAAAGCCGCCGAAATGTGCCTGTTTTTAAACCAATCAACCACATGAGTCGGCTCTCAAACAACCTCTCACATTCAGAACCACCCACTCCCATTTTCTTTCCATACACTGCAACTAACGTGCTAGTAAAATAATGGAAAGTGAGGTTTTTAGCCCCCTCCTGGAGCATTTTATGCTGTCACCCCTTGTCTGCTGGGTAAGTCAATTCTCCCATCACATTAATGCATTCAAATTAGTGATTTATTCGAGGTGTGGTGTGTTTTTCATCCCCCCCCCCCCCCATTTTTTTTCCTCAGGTGAAGACACTGGGGCAGCCCACAGTGACAGATAGTAGCAAACTGTCCGAATATGTTCAATTGGTGGATGGATTTTACCTCAATGAGGTTATGCTGGAGATGTGAGTACCCTGAATGCGACATCTCTAAGAGTCAGTGTGTCTGAGTGGGTGGGGGGTCACATGGGTTGGAGTGATTTTATATTGGCCATGAACAGTGGCTTTGTTTTGACTTTTTGGGGGAGAGTATTCTTGCGGTAGAGGGGGAGGTGGTGTGCCAGCTCTGTTGGTATATTGAAAGTGGTGCATGGTTCAATTGGATAATGCTAATAAACATGAAGCATTTAACTTGTGATGAACAGCCGATCTTATCGGTCTGAAACAAGTTGGAACTTAATTTGAAAACAGTGCATAAGAGGGAAAGTCCAAAATTTAGGATTAAAAAATAAAAAGCACATTCATACAGATGTACGACAGCTTCAATTAATGCCCTGGCAGTCGACATGTATGGGTATTCATTTACATTTAATGTGTGAACAAGTTGTGAAGACATTTTGAAGCCAAACATGTATTCAACCACACAGATTCAGTGAGGAATATCAAGATGGCCACCCCAAGTGGACAACAACAATACATGTTTCTCATAGACACGTTATATTTTAATATTGCGAAATTATTCTGTATCTGATTAGGGAATGGGCCAATTGGTCAAATAAGTGCTTCAAAATAAGAAAATAACTGCTGAAACACGCAAAAAGCTGTTGTATTCAACAATACTGTACCCAATCAACTGTCCGGTAAGTTGAGTGCATTATGCAGTCTCACACTTTCACCCTTATCTCGCCCCCAAGGCACATATTAGCTAATTCTTCAAGAAATCTTGTCAAAGCTATCTGCCGGGAGCAAATGTCGGCCCCACACAATGGGGCCTCATATGTGGGCCACTGATGGGTCACACTGTCAGACATCTTTGTGGATATTAATGCTTAGAAACAAGTATTAGTGCTTCAAAGTTTGGCCTTGGCAGAGTTCACAGTTAGTCATAAAAATTAAATAAAATGTAATGGTCGTCTGACATGAGGCGGGGGTGGGGCGGATTTCTGAACACTTAAATGGTCCATTAAAACATGTTTTGCATCTAGGCTGGAGAGTGACATAAATATTTTGCTGATCATTTGGAAGGTTTGAAAAAAAATCTCTTCTGACATTAGCTTCACTGATCATCCCATAATACACAGAAAAATGTTTCAATCTCCTATTCCTAAACCCAAACAGGGTTTTTGACATTTCAATTCAAAATCGCCATTTCCAGGTAATGGAACATGGTATTCAAGTTTGATTATTCCCAAGAATGAACGCCATAAAGTGATTGCAAGGGCACATGAGTCGCTTTCTGGCACCTTTAATTCCTCATTTCCTGTGTCTGGTTGGCTTCTTCATCCAGTAGCTTCCTCTACCGACTGCTACTTTGCTCTTCCAAATTGCCTTTTTATAATGTTAAACCTCTCATATGATGCGGGGGGCTCACTGGGCATGTGTTCAGAGCTTGGCAGCTGTGTGCCGCCTGACAGGAAGTGGCCAGTCACAGCAAGCTTTGTGTGTGTGTGTGTGTGTGTGTGTGTGTGTGTGTGTGTGTGTGTGTGTGTGTGTGTGTGTGTGTGTGTGTGTGTGTGTGTGTGTGGGTATATGTGTGTGTTTCCAAGGCTTCAATGTCAGCACGATGCAGACACAATGTGTGTGTTTGTGCGCGCATTTGTTTTTACAGTCGGGCAGCTGTCCGTGGTATTATTGGCAAGCCATCCTCACACTTTCTCACACACACAGGCACATATACAATTGAAGACACACACACACACACACACTCACAGACACACACACACACACACACAACCCACTGTGATGGTCAGATTCTATCATTTGTGTGTCGGCTCTTTGTCTGCTGGCTCTTTATTAGCGTGATAACGACAGCTTGTTTGATTGTCGGAATTGGAATGCGTCACAAGCGACCATATTTATTGAGCTTTGTTTTGCTGGTTGACTATGGCGTGAAATTTAAGAGGTGGGGACATTATTGATATAAGCAAAACAAGATTAGTAGACACGTTTTCATTTGATAAATATTTCTAAA
This sequence comes from Hippocampus bargibanti, assembly GCF_051943395.1. NCBI lineage: Eukaryota > Metazoa > Chordata > Actinopteri > Syngnathiformes > Syngnathidae > Hippocampus > Hippocampus bargibanti. The sequence continues at coordinate 8,260,015 of NC_142746.1, read as the reverse complement.
ATGGCAGCATCTTGAGTTGACTTGTGAGCAAAGTGTAGTGGAGTACGATGTCAAAGAAAATAAAAACAACAACATATATTTAAAACAACCACAAAGCCTCCTCTAGCTTAATGCTAACACCAAATGCAGAAAGGCCATGTAAGGCCATTTACTGTACAATACAAGACCACAAACAATAAAGCAACGCATGTAGACAGACAGTATAATACCCACCCTCATACATTTTTTTCCACTAAGTAATGAGTATCTACGCTGCATATTCAGAAATCCGAATAATGCTGCCCCGAGGTGCGCACAACCAATTCTTTCTTTCTCTCTATTTTATTGATCATTGTTTTTCCAGCATTGAATTTAAAAAATGCTGAAACACGGTGGCATAGTACGGTTCAGCCTACATCCCCCCCCCGAAGGTGATGTCCAGAGGGCAGCGGCGGGACATCGGGATTATCTAACGGTTTGCCCCCGACACCCAGATGGCAATCCTGCCACCCCCTCCATCTCCCCCATCCTCTGTCCTCTTATGACCGTCATTACCCAGCCAATTAGATGACCTCCTCACTGCTGTCAAACCAATTAGCTCGCCCACTCTGTGAGGTGGAGCCAATTAAAAATGTTGACTGAATGACAAGAACCCTGTTGAGACCCCCGCGGCTCACCGGAGTGGCTTTTATTGGGATATAATGGGGTATTTTCAGAAGGATTTTGCTCTTAAATTGCCCCCGCCACCCAAACACAAGAAATGTTAATTAAAGACTGTTCTTTTATTTTGTATTTGTAGTTTTTAAACATTATTTATGAACACTCCTGCTGATAAATGTAAATAGCATTATGGTCGCATAGTGTATGTGTGCAAGGCATCATTGCAAGTCCCACAGAGGTTTTTCTTCGGAAATTGTTGGACAGTGGTACGTCGACTGACGAATGTCTCTTCATATGAATTTTTCAGGTTCCGAAACACCTCAACAGGAAAACATTGCTTCTTTTTACAAAATAATTTTTTATACAAAATAAATTGCTGTTGTTCCAATATACATTTTAAAAATATTTTTATATGTACATGTTGCATAACTCTCACTTTTTGCCCAATAACATGTATTTGTTACATCTTTTGATGCATTTTTATGCTTTTCAGAATCACAAAGCCTTTAATAGTCCCACAATGGGGAAATTGGCAGTCCCCAGCAGCAATTTGAAAGTGGGTGGGTGGGGGTGAAAATATAACAACATTCTAAGCGTAATAAAAAACTAACACAAATGTTGCATAAAAACTGTACATAGTGCAAGTATAAAAAAGCATATTGATTTTCAAAACATTTTTTAGAATTTTGGAAGGGCTTGGAACAGATTTCCATGGAAAATGCGTCTCTATTGACAAAATTTTCCAGTTTAGAAATTTCTTCCAGAACCAATTAATTTTGTACGTTAAAAAACAAAATCTCAAATTTACAAGGGGATTTTTTTAACACGTGTAAAACAACGTCACCTTTGGTGCCTTAAAATGAATTTGCGGGATGTTAACACCTCTGGGTACGAATGCTTAGGATGGTGAGATATTTTACTCATTTCTCCCACCCTCTTGAGTTTGGCATCACAGAACAAGCTTCGCACTGTGGCGTTGTCACTAAATGTGTGTCTTAATGCACACAATGTAGCCCTTTGATCATCGCTAATATAGTTGACGCTTGACTCCATAAAAAACAAAGGCGACATTGTGCTTAAGCTAACACCATAATACACGGCCGTTTTCATTCCTAGCGTAGCATCAGTGACTTGCTTCACACTCGGCTTATTTTTACCTCCTGTCAGCACTTGCGACTTTCTTTCCCACTTTTCTTCCTTCGCGCCTCATCTCCCCTCTGCCGTTTCCCGTTGTCTTTGACTCCTGTTTTCTTTTGAGCTTCTGTTTGGTGATCTCCAGCTGACATAGTTGAAATTCCAGCTGCGGGAGGGAAACAGGGATGCAGAGATGCTGCTGCTGAGATGCCCCCCACCCGCACCCCTCGCTGGCAAAAACACACATAGTGGGCTAATCTTGGAAGTCTGTTAGGAAGTGCAGACTCTGACTTTGCTCAAACATATATGGGAGCCATCTTTGTGCCTGGCGTTAAGCAATAAAATGTATAGCAATAAAAGGCTTGAAAGTACCACAAACACATGAAAACTAAAAAAAAAGTTACAACTTCAGACACTTCTAGTTGACATTTATTGTCAAATTAAACAAAACAAGAGAATAACCTATTTTGAGTTGAAAACAGCTGGATCACTTCGTCTGAAACAAAGCTCCGCTAGCTTAATGCTAACACACAATGGGAAATGCTATAAACTGTAACAAAACCTGTTTCAATTTTATGGTGTTACAACACGTTTGGCAACAGATACTTTAACTTAGTGTTTTGTAAGATGATATAATAACATGCATATATTCTTTGTCCTCTGTGGAAGAACGACCCGTGTTACATTAGCTCACTGGGCGGTTGCGGCCGTCTTTATGTGATGACATGCCGCGTGAATGCAAAGTCGACACTTCCATGTGGCATCGTCGGGAAGACGTTTGCCGGCTAGCAACTGCATCAGGAGTTGCATTTAAAAACCCATTAGATTCGGGAATGAAGCGCAAAACAAATTTAATTAGCACCTTGTTTTCTTTTACGATGAAGAAATAAAAGCTCCCTTTATAGCCACGACACAACCCTCCCATTCGCTCTATCGGAAAGATGAGGCAATTATGGTTGATGCTGACTTTCTCATCTGTTGTCGGCTTCATTGGTTTAACTTGCGTCTCGCTTTGGAATGTAAAGAACGGGTTGCCTACGGATGCCGCGGTAGGAGAGTGGAATGGAAATCAAACAGATTTGTTGGGAAGGAGGGTGAGATCCATTCAAAGGCAAACGACAAGGAAATTCACAGCATACCAAGTGTCGCATGGTGCTTTTATGTGGCGCGACTGTCACCATGGAGGACCTCATTGCTCCTCAAATATGCCAAAGTACTTCATTGTCCTTCAACGGTAGCAAGATGGATACCTTGACTTTATTTATTTCTTTTTTTTAACCCTAAAGGAAAGGGTAGTTGCACAAATTAACTCGTGATGTCATGATCACACATACTTTTTGACAAAGGTGTCAAAGTCAAGGCGCCGGGGCCAAATCTGTCTCGCCACATCATTTTATTCGGCCCACGAAAGCAAATGAAGCATGTTAAGTGCCATGATGCTTGCTAGAGTCCAAACCAAATTTTTGAATTATCGTATGTAAACCACAATAACAGTTAAAATTATTATTGACTTCTGATTTTAAAACTAGTCATTTATCAATTTGTTGTGTGCTCGATATGTCATATGTGGAGGGGATTAAACATTATAATGGCTTTCTAAAATTCAACTGGCCCTCTAGAGGAAACCGGAACTAAAATGTGGCCTGTGGCAAAAAATGACTTTGACACCTCTACTTTATCACAATTTATAATATCGTTTAGTGTAGTCATTTTGTGTGTTTTTTTGTTTTTGTTTTTTTACTCATTCACTTCTAGACATTCAAAAATGTGTCCACTCCTTTTTGTCATTGCCACTCGAATTCCAGGACCCATAGAATATTAAGTTTTAGGACTATATAAACATTCAATGCAGCGGAAGAAACCTTGGACTATCTTCTTTCATCAAAATAAAAAGTTAATTCCTAAACTACATGGGTCTGCAGTTACGAGCGTGGCATTGTAGGGCAGCTGTCCAAAATAGAATTTATACATTAAATTAAATAAATATATTGGTTTATATAGTGCTTTAACAACAGCTGAAGCTGGAACAAAGCGCTAACATTCAAAAAAGGGAAATGCTGCACCTTGTGAAAAGAAAAACATTGCCAGAAGCCATGGCCAGCGCTTTATCGGTACCCAAACAAGAAAAAACAAAACCCGAAAACATTCGGGAATGGCGCTCTACGTCATATTTTCAATTCCCGAATAAATTACAGTAAAGTCTCGTTATATTGATATTCAAGGGAGTCCGAAAAAATATCGATATAACCGGGACTATCGATATATGCGAGCCTGTTTGCATGTAATTTTCTCCGTGCGTGCATAAAAATAGTATCGATATAACCGGGACTATTGATATATCCGATATCGATATAACGAGACTTTACTGTAAATGAGTGAATATAACAACTTTTTGATTTTAGCCAAATATCACTGATTTAACACACCTCCAACAATCCTGCATTTTTTTCAAACCTTTTTACTGCTGCTAATAATCAAACACTCATCCCCTTGATTCCTCTTGGTTGTTTAGCTTTCCTTCGAGATGTGTTTGTGTATTGGTGGTGTGGGGATGGTACACGCACTGCTGCTATGTTTGGATCGACTCTCGCCCGACACGTGGCCAAACGGAGCTTGTCTTTTCCCTTTCTGCGCGTGTGTGCGTGGCTGATCGTGCTGACTGTAATGCAGCCTGTCATATATAGGTTAACACCTCTGTGCCAAGCGCTCAGCCAATCAGAAAGCGGAAAAAGCCCCGAATGGCTGCTGCGTTGCCGTCTCGGCGGCCATCTCCACAAGAGCCACGGATGGTGTGGCTTATTGACTATCTGTCTGTCTGTCTTGAGACGTCTCTCCTTAATCTATTTGTCTGCCCAAAGCCTTAAGTTTACTTTATCAGCAGAAACAGCAATGGGGGGCAGGTGGTGTTAATATCTGGGATACTTCCACCGCCTCCTAAAGAACTAAATCCTTATTTTGTCGCCTGGTGCTCCCCCCTGGGGTTCAATTCGTGAAGCATCAGCAACTTGGATGGCATTTGGTCGTCCTCGCAGAGAAATGTACAATTTATTTGTGTGTGTGTGTGTGTGTGTGTGTGTGTGTGTGTGTGTGTGTTGTGTGTGTGTGATTTGAAATCATTCCCAGGTATCTTTTTTAAGGGTCTTTAACGGTTTCATAAAGGACATAGAATGAGAGCATTGGATTGGATTGGATTTGCCTTTATTAGTCTCGCAGTGGAGAAATATAGCATATTTTGCATTCTGCTTGCTTGTTTTTACCCAAGAACTTTACCGCTCTTCCTGACAAACGAACGTTATGGGGTGGAGGAAGTATTACATCCCCCACCATTACGTCTGTGTAGGCTTTCAGTCGTACATACTAGTGGGCCTCAATCTGCAGTACATATGCACCTAAAAGCTAGCAACCACTCATTTGAAGACAATGAGGTTAAAATCTTAGCGAAAGAACATCGATGGTTTGAAAGGGGAGTAAAAGTAGCGATTTTCATAAAACAACTGAATCCTTCTTTAAACCGATATGGTGGGGTGAGGTTTAATTTGGATCGTTCGTACAACAATTTACTAGGGCAAAATAGGATTAGGAATACTGATGAGGTGATACCGGTGGAAGTGGGGCATTCAGACCAGTTGTTAGTCAGACAGACAGAAACGTCCGACACCTTCAAAGAAGTACAGATGACGGCTGAAGAAACCTTTTCATCGATCCCCACCATTGCCATATTACCCGATTTTAAAATGTATTATATGTACTGTTTGATTCAAACGAGTGACTTTTTTTCTTTTTCTTTTCACATGAGCTTTAGCTGTCATGGAATGTGTAAATGCCACCATCCCTTTACCCCCCCCCCCCTTCTCTCACTCCACACACCCAGCCCGTCACCTTCCTCGCTCTGACAGGATTACGGCCTCCTTTTTTTAATGAAGTGTTTAAATCGACCCCCCACTATGTACTCATGATGGGGCCCCGCGTCCTTGCGTGTGTGTGTGTGTGTGTGTTGGGGGGGGGGGTCATGTGACTGCAAATTCAACCATTAAAAAGGGTCCTGTGTCTCCGATTAGCATTAATAGCATCGGGCACGGCGGGCCAACTAAAAGAGTAATTAACGCATCTGCAGTCACCTCCAGGTTGAGACAACTTTTATATTTTTTGTTTTATTTTATTATTTTTTATGTTTAACTTTTAAGTCTGAGAGCATAGCGGCAGGAGCCTTCACTTGTGGATCTGTCTTAATATTAAAGACGATCCTCTTGTTTGTGAAAATGTGCCTTAGTCTACATTGGTGACCTATATATGAGGGGGTCAAAGTGTTGCAAGTGTATGTGTGTGTGGGGGGGGGATACAGCAGCTCTTCAATGAATGCATGCATGTGGTGACTCGTGCATGCGTGTTGTCATGCGTGCTCATGCCTGCATGTGCTTTTCTGCCATGTGCGATGCACATGCTAACAGGAGGCAGAGGAAAGCCATTTTTAGGGAGAAAGAGTGAAATTGAAATGATTGTCACATTATGAGTCAGCAATGATAGAATGATAGATAGGGAAGACTGTTTTAGGAAGAGCTTTGATCTGAAGTGGAGGCTGGTGTATTTCAGCTACCGTATATTCTGGTGTATAAGGCTCACTCAAAAGCCTTCATTTTCTTCAAACGATGACCCTGCGCCTTATACGTCTGTGCACCTTATATGTGAAGTAATATTGAGCCGCAACAGGTCTCGCAACTCCTGCCAGCAGCCACCGACTCCATTTCCCCCTGTAGAAGAAATAGTGCGTAACGCTAGCCCTTACAGCGCCTTAAAATGTGGTGCGCTTATATTACATTTTTCTTTCACTTGTCGAAGGTGCGCCTTATAGTCCGGTGCACCTTATATGTGGAAAAAGTTTGAAAATCCACCATTCATTGGGTTGCGCCTTATACTTTGTTGCGCCTTATACAACAGGAAATACAGTAATTTCTGCAGGTATGCAAATAAGTGCTTTGGACATAACTGAAAGTAAATGCTGAAAAAAAGGCATTTAACGGGGTCTGCCATTTAAAGGACAACTGATGCCTCCGGACAAGTTGTGTCCATAATTTGTAAATTCACTTCAAATGACTTCTACTGAGCGCATTTTACATACATTCCACCGCATATAGCTATATTTTATGTTTTAAGACTCGCGCTGAATATTCAGGAAGTCTTGTTTTCGAGTTGATGACGTCCGTCACGTTTGAAACGCCCCTGACCGAGAAAGTGACACACAATGCATTTTGCGGTACTTTGTTTGGTATGAAGACTTCGTGTTGATCCGTGTTGATGGCGAAATTAAAAGGAAAACACATAAATAACGCAATAGTGAATAGTTGTGTGTTGCACCAAGACAACTATTTGATATTCGCTGACACAAATTCCCAGCAGACAAATCAGCCCATTTCCAACGGAGCTTGGGCGCCATCTTCTGCATTTTCTGGGTGCTACATTGCTGTCATTGACGGCTCAAATTGATATGGGTGGACTCCTTTAATCGATTGCAAACATTTATGCTTTCCTCTTCAGAACTATTTGAATCATATTCATAACTGGATGAGTAGCAAGACAGCATCTTCTCCGAATCTGAACTCTGTGAGCCCATTGTTTTCTTTCTTGAGCAAGGCAAGACGACTCGGCGTGACGTCACGTAATGGGGGTGGGACTTTCTGAAAATCCCCAGTTTCGAGCTGATTTGTGGCAGATTTTAGACACTAAGTCATTTTTATTGGTGTTTTGCATTTGACTAAAAATATCAGCCTGCGTGTTTTGGTTATTTTAGATGCTATAAAAAGTTTTTCTGATGTCAGTTAGGAAACAAAAAAAAATGGTGTCGGTTGTCCTTTAATGGAGCGCTAACTCTACCGTCATCGTTCATTGACACCCATATCTCTCACCAGGCCAGGCACCACCTTTTAAAATCCATACACACTTTGAAAAGAGGTTACGATATCTCATCACGATTTCAACATGGTTGTTCATTTGGCTGACATCGTTTTCTCTGTTTTCTCACCAGAAATCCCAAGGCCACGGTGCAGAGGCCGAACAAGAAGGTGAACAACGATCCCATGCTGCGAATCCAAAATCTTTCCATTCTCATCAGGCAGATCAAAGCCTACTATCAGGTAGAACAAGAGAAAAAATTGTTGTCATAGTTCAGTGTCAAGCAATGGCCGAAAACGCCACAATTTTTTCCCTGAGCTTTATTGAAAATTAAATTTTTGAACGATGATATGATAGCCAGGATGTTACATCGTTCCCACACTGGAGACCATGACCCATATCCTCAGGGGGGGGGGGCTGCGGAAAGGTCACTAACTCGTGGAGCGTGAAATGCATGCTTTTAGATAAAGATGAGCATGCAGGCACAACCCGCTTCCTGTTTTGTTACATTTTTTGTGTATCATAAATTAGGGGGGGGGGGGTTGGATGAGCGGTGTGTGTGTGTGTGTGTGTGTGTGTTAGTCTGTTCACGATGAAGATGAAAACTAGCAGTGATTAGTAAAGATGGACAAAAAAACTGGATAAATTAGACCGAGGGTGTTAAACTCATTTCAAATTGATGGACTAGTTTTCGAATCTGAAGTCAAGAATAATGACTGTTATTGTGGTTTACATGGAACAATTTGAACTTTTGGTTCAGACCTGAGCAAGCATCATAGAACTTGACATGCTTGATTTGCTTTCATGGGGCGAATAAAATGATATGGTGGGTCAGATTTGGCCCCCGGGCCTTGACTTGGACTCCTGTGAATTAGGCATTTCTGCCATCTTTTAGCCCCTTGTTTTGATATTTCCAGTAAAAAAGAGACATCTTTAACAATTTTTAACATAAATATAATATTTGTTCAAAAGTTTCCATTTTTAAACAAGGCCAAAAAATACATTTCAAGGATTTTAGTGGACAGTATATTTTCTCCAAATTATTTTGAGATCCCAATTTTTTTTTCCAAAAATATTTCAGGCATGTGTCTTCTGAATCAAATCTGTTGAATGAAATGGCTAACTTGTCGTAGCTCACCGCGGTTTAATCATCCTCTGCCAAAGGTTAAAATTGACATTAACGCCTTATTACTGCCTTCAGTTTCTCTTGTGGTGAATCAAAAAAGTGATTAATATATTTTTGTCTTTTCTTCAATGGGGTGGAACACCTCCGCATGGTTAATCTCATTGAGTGCTTGTTGCTTGACGGGGCACAAGCAAACAAAAAAAAGCGTCGTCTGTCTGCACCGCTTGGTTTAATCCTCTGTGCTCATCTTGCGGCTCACTGAGTTTTAACCACTTACTTGTGTCTGCAAGCTCAACATCACAGAGACCACCGACAGGTTCAAATTCTGCCCCCGATGTGTCCTTCCATAGATTCTTGGAGTGTACCACACGGATTGCATTGAAGCACAAACCAAACCTTCCCACAGATTTTTTTTCTGGATGAATAAGCCAAGTTTTGCTTTCCTGTGCTGATTTTTAACCCCCACCCCCTTATTTCCCGAGCCGCACGGCTGCAGACGGACCTCATGTGCTCTCCAAGCTAATGGTCTTAACAGGTTCGCAATGTAACGAACTGCCCAGCAATCAGAGCCCACTCGTATCCGCTGCTGACTTCGTATACTCGACTGCCGTCTCCGCTTTATGATCTCGTTTTTCAATGTAGGCATTGCGCTTTGATAGCGAGCGCCTCGTCGTTCAAGCCAATCTCCAGGAATGCACGCTTTATTGAATTTGAGGCTTTGTACTGGTGTCGGGAGCAAACCTAATTCATTAACGTCGTCGGAACCGACAGAGGCAGACCGTTGTAGACCTTCGGAGACTTGCTTTGTCGTGACCCTCCCCCGTTTCCTGAATGCCGCCGCTCTGCCCCTTCGCTCCCATAAACGCGAACCCGAGCACACCGCAAATTTCTGCACTTTCCAGTTTCCACGGATGGAGGACCAATCCAAACATTTTGTCTGAATGATTTTTCTGAGCTGCCAGGCGAAGGTTCCATTTCTTTTTCGCTGTTGGGGTGGAATATGAGATGGGCCACGTTTTAATTTAGAGGCCTTCCTCCGGGGATCGTGCGATGATGCAGCTCTGGCCAGCTGAACTACATTCCCGTCTGTTTTTTTTGTGACTTCCCTGATCCCTACATGTCTTCAAAATCACATTCCAATGACACATGTAGCTACTTTCTATCTTGCGGTGTTGCAAGTTGTTTGGATGTGTGGTTTTAATATTTTTTACATTTGTTTTGCGTTACCTAAAAGCCTTAGTAGATGTTCCATTCCCGAATTTATTCAGGTTTTGGTTTTTCTTGTGGGGGTTCCGATAAAGCACTGGTCAGACTTCTGGCAAAGTTTTTCCTTTCCACGAGGACGTAAAAGGATTTGCCTTTTGTCTATGTTAGCGTTTTGTTCCGGCTTCAGCTGTTGTTAAAGTGCTATATGAATCAATATGTATGTATTGTATTTTGTACAGCCGCCCCCATTTCACGCTCAGATAACTCCTGACCCACTACTTCGGAATTAACTTTTTCTGATGAAAGAAGAGAGTCTTTGGCTTCTTACGCTGAATTGAATGTTTATGTAGTGCAAAAACTCAATATTCTGTTGGTCCTGCAACTTGAGTGAAAATGACAAAAACCCTGGCACTTGAGTGGACACATTTTTCCACGTGGTGAATGAGTTAAGAGCTAGCTGACACATTCAATAACAAGGTCGTCCGTAGCTGACTGACCTCTCAAAGATGCTCTGTTCTTACTTGGGTGGGGTTGAGGGGGGCTCCTTCACATTTCCTTGATGCACCGCACTGGAGCTCTGCGCCACATGCATGGTTGACACTAAATTAAAGCTTTGTTAATGCTGTTTTTAGTCGCCGGCAGTTATTTTTACATGGACTCAGTCACATGAATACATAATTCCAGTCAAGCCTGGAATCCCCCCGTCCCCGTGTCCCCCCCACGCTGACTGGATTATTTCGGCAAGTCACAAGTAAATCGGTTTATTAGGGCATGTGTTTGCCCACCGCGGGGCAAATGTGCGCGTTGTCTGTCATGCGCGCTTGCATGGTCCGCACCAATGTTGCCAGTGATGAGGCGGCAAGCAGTGCGGCGCCTCAGACGCTCACTTCACGTTTATGAAGGGTGTGTAGGGGGGTATTATTTTAGATTTTTTTTTTTGTGACAAGTTATTTTCCAACACATAGATCCCGTAATTGACTTCACGATTGTATTCGTTTTGGTTAGCAATAGCTTGCAATCATTTTGTTCCGCTTTGTGCCGAAAGCCAAATGGGCCTTGATTAGACTCCAGATTTGCATAATTGCACAATTTCTGGGAATAGATAACAGGGAAAGAGCAGAAAGTTTACAATGACAGAGGAGAGGCACGTTAGTTAGTTAACGTTAGTCGAGGAACGGGCGAATGGTATCAGGATTTCCCAAGTCCACCAGGCCCTCCCTCCCCCACTTTGGTGAGCAGCAGCTTGTCTAAGCCTTGGTGGGGGGGGGGGGTGTAGGAAGAGCATAATCAAAAGCTCTCTGGGTGATAGATACCACCAAAGCACAAAAGAAATGCCCTGCTGACGGCTGGTTTTTCCTGCCTCTTCATGGAGAACATCTCCGCTCCAGCTGGACCACTCAGGACTTCCCCCTCCCACGTCTGCCGCTCTCTTCAGTGGACGCGCCCACCACATCCGTCGACCTTATTCATTCGTGCACCCAAACGTAACATGGAGTCAGATGTCTTCTCAAAGCAGAGGGAAAAAAGGCACCATTTTATTAAATGATTGTGACAAAAGCCAACCAATGACCATAAAGGCAAAGCGAGGGTGTTGCAACAACCCAAGCGACTTCCACTTGCAAAGTGGATCCCTAAAAGCAAGTGCCTGTAAAAATCTGCAACAGTATATTCAATACCAAATGGTACAAGTGAAGCATTGATGTGTTAAAAAAATAAGAACAAAAACAAAACGCATGTTGAGATGGGAAAAGCAGTTTCACTCAGAGGGCAACACTTCATTTATTATATTTCTACACAGAGCAATTAGTATCACAAGCTATCATAATTCATAACTGTTCACCTCTGATTAGATTGCATGCAGCTTTGACAGCTTTGATAGTGTCATTCATCCAAATCTGGCCCATGATGTCATTTTATATGGCCCCCTAACATTATTTCATTAATCCGTCAATTGTGAGGGCATCATTTTATCTATTTCAGATCCATTTTCAGAAATAGGCAGCTGATTAAAAATTGACTCGATTGTTTCCTTCTGCTGGGTGGGTACACACTCCAGAAATCTGAATATTTGAAAGCACACAATCAAATGTCATCTATATTTTCTTTCATAATAAGCCCCAGACCCATCTTGGATTTCTCTTACGCGTCCAAAAGTAATGCTACATTTTGTGTAGCGATCATTAGATCAGATGTCAAGTGTGGAAGTGTGTGTTTGTGTTGATTTAGACCAAAAGAGGAAGTTCCCTTCTTCCCTTTGTTGGTGGTGATGATGGACTTTACAGAGAGAAGTACCCCAGAGAGGTGTGTGTGTGTGTGTGTGTGTGTGTGTGTGCGTTTGCGCATGTATTGTACTGTATGTATTCGCACATACAGCCTTTATCCGTCTTTTCACCCCTGTTTCTATGGCAACATAGCTCCGCAGGGCTGCAGAATGGGTGTGATTCATGCTTTTAACGGTTTGGCGCACATATATGCACGTTTACTCACACACACACACGTGGAGCGGCACAATTGGCCCCCCTGTTCAAATGTAGGTTGTTAGCGGAAGTGGGTAGGGGGTGAAGCTCAGTATTTGTGTAAGGCAGACAGGGGCTCTCTGTCAGACGGAAACAGTGGAGAACCTGTCCTTGGACACACATTTAATAGCGCAGGCATCCACACACGCGCATATTCAATCAAAACACTTAGGTTTGTATTTTTATAGGTTCCAAATAAGACACCATTAAAAAATTAGTCCAACCAGCGCCATTTTTCCAAATTGAGATACATTCGGAATTCCCCCAGATGGACTCCAATCAAAAGCAGAGATCTCATTTTGATGCTAAAATGACGAATAGCCTCATGCAATCGGATTGATCAAAAATGATTGCAGTAAATGAGTCAGTCAAATCCTGTTTGTTTTTTGAAAAATGTTTACATGCACCATGAGGATTCCCTTTTCGACTGCTCAGGACTGTATGACTATTTTTATCTGCAGAGGCAAAAGGGTCTCCCTGCATCCTCACACATAAATAGCTCCCCCGCTCGAAATGCTGTCAGACAAGGTGATGCCTGACTATATATTTGATTAGCTCGCAGCGTTATTTATTGTTAGCGATTACATCAACTGTAAATCAAACAAGCAAGCCAGGTCTATTGTGTTGTGATACAGTCCTTACCCCCCTGAGCAAACGCGCCTCACCGTCAATATGTCTAAAGGTCTCTGAGGGATGGAAGATGAGCCACAGTGGACGGAATGTGATGCCTTGCTGGGATCAATAACATGGAAATATATATAGTCGGCATGTGGGGGAGTGCAAAAGGGGGAAGAGGATGGGTCGTGCCTTGAGTGGGTAGTGATGGAATCAAGACTTCATCCCCCACGGCCCGCTTCCTTCCCTCCCCTCTGTTTGTTTTGGCGGCTCCCTCCCTTGTGTTTAATAGACGGCATCAATTTGTATCAGCTACAATTGTGTATATATGGGGGTTCGCCATTTTTTGCTGCTTATAAACTGTGTAACGACTATAGGCTTTCCCCCATCTTATATTACAGTAGTGCCATTAATGTATTCACAATATCTCCTCAAAAGTAGCCTTAAGCAGTGGCCACTATCAAATAATTCAATTCAGGGTTATCGTTATTTTTCAAACAGTTGCTTCATCAATATTTTCATACTAATAATTCATCAAAAACGTTGCCTCAAAGCATTTTACATGTTGAGCAGGTCAAGAACCCCGCTTCTCATGCAGTACAGTAACACAAGCAAGCACTACACAACAGAGAAAAAGGCTTTGTGAGAGAACAATGGGCACAGAAGCCTTGTCGGCAACAGTGGAAAGTCATTTTAGGGTCGCAAGAAACCTGGCCCAAAAATGAATAGAAATTGAGCAACATGTCACGCGTTGCCGTGAATTGATTGAATTTTTTTACATTTATTTCTGTATTTATTTAGGTATTTATTGAGTGTATTTATTTAATTTGTTTTATTTTGTTATTTGTTATTTTATTTTGTTTATTTATTACTACCTTTGGGTGCTTTTCTTTTATTTTTATTTTGTAGATATTTATATATTTTTTATTATTTTGTGTTTGTTTATTTGATTATTTGTTTTATTTATTTATTTGGGGTGCTTTTCTTTGTGTTTATAGGTCCACCAGCTGATGTCAAAGGACAACCGACACCATTTTTCTGTTTCCTAACTGACATCAGAAAAACGTTTTATAGCATCTAAAATACCCAAAACACGCAGGCTGATATTTTTAGTCAAATGCAAAAAACCAATAAAAATGACTTAAAGTGTCCAAAAACGACTTCAAAATGGAACCGGAAATCACCAGTTTCAGACAGTCCCGCCCCCTTGTTCGTGACGTCACGCCAAGACGTCTTGCTTTGCTCCAGAATCAAAACAATGGCTTCAGATTCGGAGAAGATGCTTTCTTGTTACTCATCCAGTTATGAATATGATTCAAATAGTTCTGAAGAGGAAAGCAAACATGTTTGTAATCGATTAAAGGAGTCCTCCCATATCAATTTGAGCCGTAAATGACAGCATGTAGTGTCCCAGAAAATGCAAAAGACGGCGCCAAAGCTCCATTGTAAATGGGCTAATTTGTCTGCTTGGAATTTGTGTCAGCCAATAACAAATAGTTGTCTTGGTGCAACACACAATGATACACCATCGCGTTAACACAGATCAACACGAAGTTTTCAGACCAAACAAAGTACCGCAAAATGCATTGTGTGTCGCTTTTCTCTGTCAGGGGGCGTTCCAAATGTGATGTCACGTAGGGGATCATCATCAACTCAAAAAAAAGATGCCTTGAGTCTTAAAACGTAAAATATAGCTATATGCGATGGAATCTTAGTAAAATACGCTCAGTAGAAGTCATTTGAAGTGATTTTACAAATTACGGACACAACTGTTCCGGAGGCGTCGGTTGTCCTTTAATCCAGCATATTGTACTCATGGCACAGTGGCGACGTTTCAAAAATAATTTTCATTTCAAAAGTGAACAATAATGTCAGGATGTAAAAATATTTTTTTTTCGTAGTTATTAGAGGGGGTGGGGGATGAGTGAATGATAGCGAATTAAGACCACAAGCAGGAAGAGTGGCACTGCGGCGTGAAAAAGGAAGGTCTGTGTGCACACGTGCTTGCCTTCTTGGTATTAGCTGCGCATCGCCATGGCGCCCTCACTTCTCTCTCTCGCTCTTTCTTCTTCCCGCAGTGCCATGTTTTATGCATGAGAGCCGCTAAACCCGCGCCCCACATAATCCAAGAGGAATATTAGGCAGCTGTGTTTTAGCTGTCGTATTAGCTCGCTGCTAATCCTTAAAGCATTTTATTCCTTCCTGCCTTTCACGTTGCAAGTGCACCGGATGATGGGTTTTGAAGCTGCTGCATCAGGAGATGTATGAGACATTTCGTCGATACAAAATCATGCCCGGCGGATGTTCATTGTGTTCCTTAAGTAGTCAGAGCTATGCATTTCTAAAAGAAAATGCACTTTGTGCACCGATTACTTAGGTGGACTATGTAATGGAAAATAAATTGGTGTCTTGTGTTCTCTGATGATTGAACGTGAAATAAAGCAAAACTATTTTCAACTTTGGCAAATCCCAAGTGAAATTATGTTGATCCTAAAGCGAGGTAGTAATATCGGCCTGAAGTCAATGATGCTTGGATGCTTCCGAGTGAGTCTCATTTGAGTAAATCCCCGGATAAAAATCCGGGAATTAGCCCAACATGGCTGATTTCCTGTTCACTTTCAGGCGCCGTGTCCTTGAGAGTTTTGCGTAATCACGTATTCTTCTTTTTTGGTAGAATTTGTGAGGGCAATTTGAAGAAATATTGCAGTCATTATCATATCACAGAAAAGAAAATGCTGTTACAAAGTTTAACCAGCCTTGTGTTCATTTTTTGGAATTAAATCACTCTATATCACAGGTGTCAAAGTCAAGGCCCACTACACCATTTTATTCGGCTGGAAATTCCACAACGCTTGATGAAGTCTGAACCAAATTTTCAAATGGTTCTATGTAAACCACAATAACAGTCACTATTTTTACTTAAAATTTGAAAACTAGTTATTCATTACAGTAATTTGTTGAGCACTCTATATGTAATATATGGTGGGGTTTAAATATTCTAATGGCTTGTCCAAATTCGTAACGGCTCCCGAGAGAAAATCGCAACTACAATGTGGCCCGGGGCAAAAAAATGACTTTGCCACCCTTGCTCTCTATCACATCTAAAATGCTGGCAAGAAAGCCAAATAGAGGTTCACCATATTAAATCGAGAGCAAACATACGAGCTAAAGTAAAATTGCAAATAACACTTGAGAGCACTTTTGCTTATATAAGTAAAGAACACTGATTAAATTATATGATTATTTGGAATCAATTCCATGGCCAATACAAATTGGAATGTTTTGAATTTTGTCATGTCCACAACTCAATTTGGGTGCCGAGCAGGATCACAGGACATGCTCCCAATGGAGTGGACAGGTAGGACTGTTGACAGGTTGTGGTTGGCACCCCCCCACCCCCCCAAAAAAAAGGTTCAGTTGGAGTATTCTCGTCTGATCTTTGACTCAGCGTTTTCGCTCTAGCAGCCATGAGTTCCTAGCAATAATGTTTTATTGAAAGAAATCTACTTCTGACTGTTACTCGGCTTAAAGTTTGATTTATTGCATCACTCATGGCTCTTTGAAAAAAAAAAGATTTGAGAAGATCATGTAAGCACTCTGTGGTCATGGTGTTCAAGTCCGGCCATAGAACAATCCGCAGGTTGCCAAGATGCCGAAAAGAGTGCAGGGCCGCTCGGTTCTCATGCCAGATAGTCCTCGTCCATCTGTCGCTTGAATGTAAGTGGGGCACAGAGTTCCACTTCTTATGCAATCAACTGCTTTTTGTTGATTTTGTTTTATTTCCGTCCCCGTGTCAAGTCCTAACGGAGGATTTTTTTAGATGGTGACAGAGTGAAGTGTTTTTTTTTTGTATTTCAATGATAGGAAGTGAACACTCGCCATACTGTATACAGTATAGGTGGTCCAAACAAAACCCACTTAGGTGACCAAGCTCTGGGAAACAATGTCATTTTCTGCCATTTCATTTTCTTTGAGGTAATTTAATAGGCTATTGTACAGAAAACCTTTTGAACTGTTGTTTGTACTTTGAGTGTTTCTTAGTCACCACTACTTTGCTCCAAATGTTATGCTTTGATATATTTTGACTGAAAAAAATACATTTTGACAGTAGGCATAACTTTTTGCAAGCTGGCGTTCACCAACTGTCAGAGATGTTTGTTTCGACACTGAACAAAGGCTCGAACACAGGAAGATTGTCTTTTACTGCCGGCAAGGGACGCGCCATGACCGACGCCCAACTTCTGTAGCCCTCTGCCAAGCTATTTGAGATTATATGCACATTTAAGTGATACATTAGTAAACAAATTAGTAAACATAGTCTTCTTGATTTAAATACCACACCCCTGGACATCCCAAGCACCAGCATCCATAAACCAACAGAATGTAGACATTTTAATGCGTGGCCTTTTCATGAACTGATAGATTTGCAACCTGGCTAATGAGCTCTTCTCGTACAAGAGAATACCAAGTACAGTGATACCTCAGTTTACGAATGAAACGTTTGTAAGCTAAAGTATCTTACAAACATTTCGCCTTACGAACATTAAATTGCAGGAATATAATCTTGGCATACCAACTACTTTTCGGGAAACACACGGAGCGCCACAATGGCTGGGGGACTAGTTTTCGGCAGAAGAACACCAAAGCACATGGTCGAATATCGTCACTGTGGCTGGCGGACTAGTTTTCCACACCCACTTTCTTTCACTGCACTCAATACAGACATGGTTTTTATCGAGTGGAGTACTTTTGCTTTTTTAGGACCGGAAAAAAACCCACCACCGGCTAGTGTTAAGCTGAAGAGAACACAAAAGAAAATTACGGCCGAGCAGAAGAAGGAGATCATCGAAAAACACGAACGAGGTCTGCGTTTGTGTGACTTGACGTCCCAGTACCACACAGGTGTCAAAGTCAAGGCCCGCGGGCCAAATCCGGCCCGCCACATCATTTTTTTCGGCCCACGAAAGCAAATCAAACTTGTTAAATTCCATGATGATTAGTAAAATCTGAGCCAACATTTCATATTTTTGGATGTCAACCACAATAAAAGTCATTATTCTTGACTTCAGATTTGAAAACGAGTTATTCATTAATTTGCTGTGTGCTCTATATGTAATATTTGAAGGGATTTAAACATTCTAATGGCTTGCCCAAATTCATAACGGCCCTCGAGAGGAAACCATAACTACAATGTGGCCCACGGCAAAAAATGACTTTGACACCCCTGCAGTACCAGTATGCTAGGTCGACCATTGCTACGTGTGGCTAAGGGTGTTTCTGTGTTGTCTAAGCAACGGTCTTAGGCAATAGAAGAGGTTGAAAAACTTCTGTTGATTTACGTCATTAAGGTACATTTAGGTTTTTGCGTTAGACTTCCATGTTTGCTGTTGTGTGTCCGGCAGGAAGTACCACCTTCCCTATTCCTTGTCGCATATTCCCACGCATTTCCTGTTTGAATTGTCCTGACCAGGGGTTAACCTCCCTCCCAACTGCCATGAATGGACAAAAGGAAGGTTCTGACTCACATGTGTTTGGTTTGGAAGGTTGTGACGGTAAACTGGACAGTATAGTCATCTTTTGTGTATGTGTATGTCATCTAATGGCTTCCTTTGATTTGACTTGATTGACATGCCAATTAAGGGGAGGAGGTGTGTGTTGTCGTGTCAAGTGTACTGAGTTTATTTTAATCTATCCATGGAGGTGTTTTGCACATTCATATTTCAACCCCCATTTCTTGAACCTGTGTATTACGAACAATACCTCCGACAACGTATTTTTCTTCTGTAACAGGAGACGCTCCAGCAGCTGGTGATGATGCCTCTACCCGATGTATTGGTCTTGGGCCGGAACCCTCTCACCGGTAAGCCTTTGCACCAATAACACCCGCTTCATCTCGGATGAAGCCATAAGGAGATGGCGAGAGAATTTTAGGAGGCTCAAGAGTTCACTCGGCGGTCATGAGCAATTTCGATGCGGCTTCTCGCTCGACACATCGCTACAATATGCCGATATGGGGGCTTTAGGTTTTTTTTACGGTGCTTTGATGTTTCAAATGGGTTTTCCCCCCACAGACTCTGAGACGTTTTTTTTTTTGCTGTGCTCCCCCCTTAAATCCTTCAGCAATTAAGATGGCTGCTTCACATATGATGACAAAGGAAACAGCTCTGTAGAAAGTAAAAAAAAATAGCTTTGACCCACTGAACCCGCAGGCGACATGGGATATGTCTCAAAGCTCTGCCGTCTTAACGTGTTGAAATTTCACGCAGATGCAATAGTGATCGGTTTGACCTCCGCGGTGATCCAAATCCGCTACTTGATATAGGGGTGTGACCTTGAAGAGGGACGATGACGAGTGGCGGCGACGGCAGTGGACTTGAAAAAAAGTGCTCATTTGCCCACTACTCATTTTTGTTCTATTTGTTTCTGTGAATTTGAATATTCATTGAAGAAAGGGAATGACCGCTGAAAATAATTCCGAACATTTGCAGATAACTGCCGCTTTTTTTTCATTGCTGTAGATTACCTTAATGTCACACGTGATGGGCATGTCTATGAATTATGGCCACATTTTATTCCACCCAAAACATTCTCATCGAGCTAACTCCAAATGACTGCTCTTCCTCATTCGGCTGCCTTTATCTCTCTTTCACCGCTGCCTTTGCTATCCCGTCAGCCCTTTCGTCACCTTTCTGTATCCGCGACGTTAATTTAAATGCGCAGCCGTGAACATCTGCAGCCAAAGGCTTCTCGCCGGAATACTGTTTGTCCTGCGCAATGAAAATAGTTTGACGTTGGAAATGAACGTATTTATAGTAGTCATCACTACTACTAATTGCTGATATGGCCTAAACCATTGTCACGTCATTGTTGAGTAGATTGAGCCTGCCTGTGTGCCCAAAATGCTAATGTTGTCTTTCCTTTTGCTCTTTTCTGAAAATCTGTCGCAGCCACTGAGTTAATTTCTTTCTTTATTTTGCCACACACACAATTACTGAGTAAAATTCTATCTAGCAAATTCTTTCAAAATAACATAGTTAGCCTGGGGGTTGCTTGGAGCAAGTGGATCAAAGTGGGCAGAAATATTGAGCCCAAATTCTGCATTGTATTTGATTTTTTTTTTCAGTCAAGACAACAAGCCTCTGGGAGCACATGCATTTTGGTTCGGCGTCATCCAACATGTGGCTTTTATTATGCTCTCGTTGGTGATGTGCGTGTGTGTGTGGTGGGGGAGGTCTAACAGGACTTAAAGGACAACCGACATCACTTTTTTGTTTCCTAACTGACATCAGAAAAACGTTTTATAGCATCTAAAATACCCAAAACACACAGTATGATATTTTTGGTCAAATGCAAAACACCAATAAAAATGACTTAAAGTGTGTTGAAACTACAAAAAAGTACAACCGGAAGTGGCTAGTTTCAGAAGGTCCCGCCCCCTTATTCGTGGTGTCTCGCCAAGACGTCTTGCCTTGCTCGAGAATCAAACCAATGGCTTCAGATACGCAAAAGATGCTTCCAGTGATGAATATGATTCAAATAGTTCTGAAGAGGAAAGCATACATGTTTGCAATCGATTAAAGAATTTATTCCAGTGATTTTGATGCATCTGGAGAGAAATGTAGTGACAAACTCTTTAGTACTGACAGTACCCAAAAATAAGGCAGAAGATGGCGACAAAGCTCTGTGGAAATTGTCTCCTGGGAAGTTTTGTCAGCGTGCAACACACAACGATTCACCATCACGTTATTTATGTTTTTCGTCTAATTTCGCCATCAACACGGATCAACACGAAGTCTTCAGACCAAACAAAGTACCGCAAAATGCATTGACGCCATGGAAGGACTGCTACAATGTGTCCTTTCTTGGTCAGCGGCATTCCTTCTGTGACGTGACGTGAGGACTCGTCACCAACTCAAAAACAACACTTCCGGAATATTCAGCGCAAGTCTTAATGTGTAAAATAGAGCTATATGCGGCGGAATCTTTGTAAAATACGCTCAGTAGAAGTCATTTGAAGTGATTTTACAAATTATGGACACAACTTGTCCGGGGCGTCGGTTGTCCTTTAAGGGAAGGAGCTGTGCCTCCCCAAGGTAGGCGCTCACTGTGCCACCCGAAGGACTGCGCCGAGCTTGTATGTCGTTTTGATAGCCGTGTTGGCATGCAAATGTCTACAGGCATGCACACTACCTCATTTGTGTGCTCTTAAAAGTCAACAGTCTCATATTTTGGGTCCCAGTGGTGTTTTTTTTTTGACAAACCCCTCCAAACTGATCGCTGTGATGGACTGTGCCGCTGTGGGGTTGTAGAACTATTTGAAGATTGTGTAAAAAATATCAATAAGTCTTTAAAAAGGGATATAGTGAATGCACCCAAGAAATAAATGGAGTGCTGACAAGATGGAACCCAAACCTGTGCGAACCTTTTTCTGGAATTCAATACTTCAGTGATAGATGACATATTTGAAATGCTCATAATTGTTGGAACTCAGAGTGCCTGTCCACCGATCAGATGAAATTAAACAATGGGGTAAATATTTAGTTAGTTAACTGCCCCCCCCTCTGTCTGATTAACCAACGTATGAGGATGACACCCCTAAGCCCCCATATTAAAATAGACTACATTTCAGGGGGTTTGAAGAACATGGTGTACATTGCACAGGAATTCTTGATCATTAGCGTAACAAAGATATGCTATTAACATGATTGGGAACTGTTCAAGTTGTAAAAAAACAGACCAGTGTGAAACAGGCCAATATCCCGAGCCAATATCTCTACTAGAATCTGAAATGAGAGAGAGAGAGAGAGAGAGAGAGAGAGAGAGAGAGAGAGAGAGAGAGAGAGAGAGAGAGAGAGAGAGAGAGAGAGAGAGAGAGAGAGAGAGAGAGAGAGAGAGAGAGAGAGAGAGAGAGAGAGAGAGAGAGAGAGAGAGAGAGAGAGAGAGAGAGTGAGAGAGAGAGAGAGAGAGTGAGAGAGAGAGAGAGAGAGAGAGAGAGAGAGAGAGAGAGAGAGAGAGAGAGAGAGCATGCGCGTGCGTTCGTGTTCGTGTTTTCTCCCAAACGTGCAAGTCATGCAATCCTGAGTGACTGTATTAATCTTGGCAGTTTGTAGCGATAGCTCACAAATTGTCATCATCGCTACGCTTTGAAAGAAGGTGTGAGTCAATGTCCTTGACGATGGTGAGGGGAGGGAGGAGAGGAAGAAGATGATTCATAGGAAGGAAGGATGATGGATGAATTGAGAATGGATGTGCTTCCAGTTTAATTTTTACTCTTCTGTCTATCTCGTCATCCCAGTTTGTTGCCTGCTTTGTCTCACTGCCTTTCATCTCTCCCTCCTGCAACGATTGCTTGCTCCTTCGCTCTTGGTTTCTCTTTCGTTGTTATTTGCCCATGTGGCGGCTGCTTATCTTCGCCTACCTTGTTGACGCGCTAAATCCGCTCCCCGTCTCGAAGCGGACGCGCTAATAGAACTTCCCGCTGAGCTGACTTTTGTCACACAACAACTCACCAAAGTCCCGCCGTGCCTCAATTTTCTACTTAACAATCAGGGGAACCGTAAATTAGGTACATTTGCTCAACCAGTTGGCATTTTTGTGAATGTTCTTTGAATATCGTGGCATGGCTGTGTTAGAGCGCCCCATTGAATGCCATAAGTGTGTGTGATTCAGGAAGAAATGGCATAAGAGGGCTTTTGTCTGGGTGGTGGAGTTCAGCTTGACTGCCAATTTATGGACCCGGGCTTTGGGCAGGAGTAGCCACATTAGAGCGCCTCATTGTTACAGCATGGAAAAACACATCAGACATATGAAACATACACAGAAAAATTAAAGCATTCTTAGGGTTGGTGTCCCAAATGTAGTGGCCTGAACGAATCTGTTACCGAACACAATTGTGACCGTTCACACACCTTTAATTTGGTGAGGCTTTCCAAAAGCAAGCAGTGCATTGCCTCTTTTGTTGTCGTCTTCTTTCTCATGTTCAAAAGGGTAAAGTCAGAGGTTAATAACCTCTTTCATCGTCCGCTTGTGCTTGTTTCACGTTCACATAAATCACAGTGTCGCCACTCTACACCCACAACAGCAACGTAGTCACGGTACCTTGCACTTATTCACTATGACACTCACACACAGACTCTCAACACCTGGTGAAAATCCAGCGGATGAGTTGAAGCCTGTACAGCAAGCTGATGATTTTGCAAGTTACAGCAACTGTACCCAAGGTCAAATCACCCAGAGACAATATTGATTTGACTGAAAAATAATATAAAGAGGGGCAGGAGGTTAAATGGGAACACAAACATGTGACACATGAGGATTCGCGGCTTTGTTCTTCACTGGACATTTTTTTTGTTCTTCAGTGCGAGGTCTGGAGGAGATGAAGAAACTGCTGCTACTGCTTCTTGGCTGTGCTGTTCAGGTAAGGTCCCATATTTTGACTCCAATGCGTGTGTGAATGAATTTTGGTTGAAACACAAATACACTGACATCTGTTCCACACAAACTGCTTGAACAGAGCAAAAAATGTCGTTTAATTTGTTAGCTTACAAAATAGCATTTGATATGGTTTTGTTAAATCCGTAAAAATGTGCCTTTCTGATTTTTTGTTGTTGTTATTTTTGGTAGCAGTAGCTTGAAAATACTAAAAACAATAAAGCACCCAGTCAAATTTACAACATAGTGTAAAAAGCCACAAAAAAACTCCTGGAAAGAATTACCCTCATTCACACTGTGTTAAGTACAGTGGACTGCAATTTAGAATGCAGATTTTATATATATATATATATATATATATATATATATATATATATATATATATATATATATATACATCACTCACGATCAGAGATTGATGCGATGCAGTCACGGTCATATTCTCTTCCACAGTCACTTAATTCTTCAATAGCCATCTTGTAGATTTTTCTCTCTTTTGTCAAATAATTTCATATAATGCACATACTGTAATAGCAACAACATTGCAAGTGAACAAAATTACTTTCTTCTGTCTCCAGTGTGAGAAAAAGGAAGATTACATCGAACGCATCCAGACTCTGGATTTCAACACCAAAGCTGCCATCGCTTCCCACATCCAAGAGGTCAGTGTCCCTCATGTTCAATCTCACGCGGTCTAGCCGCTATCTTCTCACTGATGTTAGAGTGGGATTTAAAGGTAACGCACAACCCGGAGAACGTCGTGGACCTGCAGTGGCTGGAAAGCGGGGAGCTGCCCGCCGAGGACCTAGCAAGCTTGTCCAGGAACTTGGCCTTTCATCTCAAACACGTAGTGGACGACAGGGACACACAACTGGAGGTATATCATTATGGAGAATGGATAGTGTTGTGTTAACTCAAACGGCATTGATTTCAAAATCACAAATTAACCACCCAGATGCTAAGCATTGAGCTGACAACAGACAAAATGAGACACACAATGTTAGACTTCAAGGTGGACACGGTAGCTAATAGCTGCTAATAAGCTCAACAAGGACAATTTGAATCCGTAGTTCATGCAGAATGCATGGCACTTTGTTTCGTGGTGGGGAAAGTTTACCACAAGCAAGCGGCCCCAGGAAGGAAAAGGCTCCAGATTGTTAACTTTTTCGGGTAAATGATTGGAGTGTCTGTGTGACTGTTTTTCCTGACAAATCATGCATCACTTGTGTTTCCAGCCAGAGGGGGCAGATGCCGACAACTGATACAAAAGCTGTGTGTGCATGTGTATGGTGTGCGTATAATCGCCTCCAGGTTACCAGTGTGCTATCCAGAAGTTCTCAATTAAAAGTCCATTTCCTGTCACAGCCTGAGGATCATGTTGCTGTCATAAAGACTTTTATTTTTCTAGTTAACATACTTAATTTTCATATCAGTTTAGAACAGTTAACCAACGATGAGAAGGTTTCTTCAGCCGTCATCTGTACAAAAGTGAAGGTTTCGGACGTTTCGCCTCCTATCCAAGAGGCTTCGTCAGCGAACTAAAGTCTGACTGGTCGTATCGGACTTAGGAACAATCAGTGGGGCCACAGGGGGGGGTCCCGCGCCTCCCCCAACCTGAGAGTAGGGACCTATCATAGCTGTGTCCGGCGCCACCAGGTCTGGACATTAGGGATATATAAATGGGGCCGATACGACCAGTCAGACTTTAGTTCGCTGACGAAGCCTCTTGGATAGGAGGCGAAACGTCCGAAACCTTCACTTTTGTACAGATGACGGCTGAAGAAACCTTCTCATCGATGGACCACTCCTGTACGACTGAGAGCTTACACAGACGTAACAGTTAACCAAGTCTGGTTTAGTTTAATTTGTGCCAGTTTAAACTCATCTCCTTTTTGGTCTAGACCATTGTGGAACTGACCCAAGAGCGGGACTGCATTCAGCTGTCTCCACTGGGTTCTGGTCCGGCCCAGTCGCCAAATGGCTCCCCCAGCATGAGAAGGACAGAGAGCCGACAACACCTCTCCGTGGAGTTGGCTGATGCCAAGGCTAAGATTAGACGTCTGCGCCAAGAATTGTGAGTCACTATTTTGTTTCTGTATAAACTAGCTAGGTAATTATTTGTTACAACACAGTTGATGATTCACAAAGTGTACCATTCTGCTAAGATGACTCAAATGAACAACTAACTGTGAATTCACGAGCTCATTATTCAATTATTTGCTACTTCCTGATTCGTACAGAACTGAAGGCGCAGTTTTGATTTCATTCAACTGTAGCAGTCCTAACATTCCAATTGGGAATGACTTAGTCTCACCAACTAAGTAGCTCATTAATGTTGTCCTGCTTCTAATTGTAGTTCGTGGAGAAAGCTAGGCGACATTTTGATTCTGTGTTGGTGTGTATTTTTTTGTCCCTAGGTGTGAGTGTGAGAGCTCATGGTTATTTGTCTCTGTGTGTGCTGCGATTGGCTGGCAACTAATTCAGGGTGTGCCCCACCTGGGATACCGCCCGGTGTATGTATAAGCATTTCAGTGTTGCACATACAATGGGTTTGTTTGTTTCTTTCTTTCTTTATCGTGAGGCCAGCGAAAGGGACATAGACTCCCTGATCCACACAACCAGCATCTACAGCAGTGATATCGGAATGTCATTCGGGCTGGAGAAATGTAGTCGGATGGTGACTAAGAGGGGCAAGGTAGTCCACACTGAAGGGGTCTCACTCACTGAAGGAACAATAGCAGACATTGAAAACAGCTACAAGTACCTCGGTATACCACAGGCCAATGGCAACCTCGAATTAGCAACAAGGAAAGCGGCTACGACCAAATACCTCCAGCGGGTGAGGCAAGTCCTCAGAAGCCAGCTCAATGGCAAGAACAAGACCCGGGCAATAAACAGCTATGCCCTGCCAGTGATCAGATACCCTGCAGGAATAATAAGGTGGCCAACGGAAGAGATTCAGACCACGGATGTTAAGACCCGAAAACTCCTCACCATGCACGGAGGGTTCCATCCCAAGTCCAGCACCCTGAGACTGTACACAAGCCGTAAGGAAGGAGGCCGGGGACTAGTGAATGTGAGAGCCACTGTCCAGGATGAAACATCCAAGCTCCATGAATACATCAAAGAGAAGGCTCCAACGGATGATGTACTCAGAGAATGTCTCAGTCAATGGGGAACAGAGGATGAGGTGCTGGAAGAGGGACAATCATGGGAGGAAAAGCCCCTACACGGGATGTACCACCGAACCATAGCAGAAGTGGCTGATCTCAAGAAGTCCTATCAGTGGCTAGAGAGGGCTGGCCTAAAGGACAGCACAGAGGCACTCATCCTGGCTGCCCAAGAGCAGGCCCTGAACACCAGAGCCATAGAGGCAGGGATATACCACACCAGACAAGACCCAAGGTGTAGGTTGTGCAAAGAGGCACCTGAGACAATCCAACACGTAACTGCAGGGTGTAAGATGCTGGCAGGGAAAGCCTACATGGAGCGCCATAACCAGGTGGCTGGCATAGTCTACCGAAACATCTGTGCGGAGTATGGACTGGAAACCCCAAGGTCAAAATGGGAAACACCTCCCAAGGCAGACAGTCGATAGTCCTTTTTAATGAGATCGTTTTGTTCCGCTTGCAACGATGGACCGTTTTAAAAGCTAAAATGGATGACAACAATCAGAATCAGAATCATCTTTATTGCTCCTCCAGGGAAATTGGACTCCTTTGTTGTGGCGTTCCATCACTGCAGGCGCCACTCTTTGCTTGGAAATGAAGCTGGGTATATAAACCATGATCAGTAGTTGCTGTTGTTTGGTGGTTGATGGCAATCCCGTACCACGTAGCTGCCAAGAGCCTAATGCCCGATCATATCAAAGTTATTACAAAGGAATAAAGCTAGAGTTTATTTTCAATATCGCTGTGCACACCAGTGTTTGCTAAGATGCAAAGTGTGTTAAACTGTGAGTTGCGCTGCCAGCTGCGTGCAAAATGTGAGCCTCGAGCTAATCGGCAAGGCAGGATCTGACAGGTGTTTGTGATTTGGGGAAAGAGTTGGAGGAGGGGATAACTGCTTAAATGAAAACAGAAGTATAATAAATGGAACTCCATGATAGTACGGCATTGCCTTATTGAGATTTTGTCGTGAAGCTGCAGACGCATTTGCATATCAGTTGATGTTTATCTTGGAGCTGTAACGGTCGTTTGTCGAGTGTGACGCTCGCCAGACGCAGGTTATTGCATATAGTCGGAGTCAAATTTAGGTCAGGAACACTGGGAAATATACGTATGAGCTACTGTGTATTTCCACGAAATTTTATTTGGTATGCTGTAACCTAGGCCATTGTGTAAAGCACTGGTGTCAAACTCAAGGCCCAGGGACCAAATCTGGTCCGCCACATAATTTTATTCGTCCTGTTTGTAATATGTGGAGGGAATTAAACATTGTAATAGCTTCCCCAAATTCATTACAGCCCCCGAGAGGAAACTGTAACTATATGTGGCCCGTGGCAAAAAATGGCTGAAACCCTTTTTATTGCACACTTATTCGCAATGTTGTTGCCACCTCAGTGGAATAAAAAAATAGAATGAACAGATCAGGACATTTATATGGAAAACATGTCTCTATTTACAAAATCATCCCATGCTTGCGATCATGTGACCATTTCAAAATGGTGACCAATTTCCATACCTAGTCGAGAGAGGCTAAAAGGTAATCTTCATCACTTTAGTCCGCGTGTGCTTGCCCTTGAATTCTGGGGACCCGACATTCTTGAAAGCGGGCGTAATGTTGCGCACACACCGTGGGTAACGCCCGCGTCCATTGCAGTTTCCAGATGCCACTGTTCACACCTGTACATTAGAGTTAACGACTAACGACAAACTGAACGACTCCCACAAATAGAACCATCCTTTTCACGCTCACTTTGTCTTTCCACTCATTTAGAGCTACCAGCTTATATCAGACGCTCGCTCGGTCAGGGCGTACCGCGACGAGCTGGATGCCCTCCGAGAAAAAGCCATCCGCGTAGACAAGCTGGAGAGCGAGCTGTGCCGCTACAAAGAGAGACTACACGACATTGAGTTCTACAAGGCCAGAGTGGAGGTGCAGTGATTTAAATCAACACTAAAATATGTGAACAAGCACATAAATGCTCATACGGGGAGATTGTGTTGTTTGTAATCACTGCAATAAAATTGTGTAGGAGTTGAAGGAGGACAATCAGGTGCTTCTGGAGACCAAAACCATGCTGGAGGAGCAGTTGGATGCCAGTAGGAGCAGATCTGACAAACTGCACCTCCTTGAGAAGGAAAATCTCCAGCTCAAATCCAAAATCCATGATCTGGAGATGGTGAGAGAAACATGTGGAAATTAGTTGGATTGCTGTTTTTCACACTTTAAAATCATGTTGTTTCCTTTAGGAGCGAGATTTAGATCGTAAGCGAATGGAGGAGCTGTTGGAGGAAAACCTGGTGCTGGAAATGGCCCAGAAACAGAGCATGGATGAGTCCTTACACCTGGGCTGGGAGCTAGAACAACTGTCCAAAACACCAGACCTGACTGAAGGTAAGAAAAAGCAGGCGCCACAAGCATCCTGGCCAACTTCCATTGGCTAGGCCTCATCTCTTGCTCAACATCTTGTAATTAATATGAAGCGGCTCTTGGAAGATAATCTGTTCTTTTCAGTTATTAAAGCTGTTAAGAGCTTTAACCAGCCAGGGATCTGGATAATGACTTGTTTGTTGAAATAACATTTAACATCTTTTACACCTGGAATCTTACCCCATGCAGCTTTGTCTCAAAGGGGAAATGTTATGGGGAAGAAAAACAATCAGTTATACATGCTTGCATTGTGTAAAAAGGGTATTATAAATCTCCTTTTAATTTACATGTTCTTGACAAAGCTGCATTTAATTATCTGCTCATTGCTGCCTCAGCCCCTCAGAAGTCCCTCGGCGAAGAGGTGAACGAGCTGACATCCAGTCGTCTGCTAAAACTGGAGAAGGACAATCAGACGCTGCTGAAGACTTTGGAGGAGCTCCGGGGAGGCACTGATGCAGACTCAGTGGTCAAACTCGGCAAAGTCAACCAGGAGAACCAGAGGCTGTACCAGAAAGTGAGTAATGTCGTTATTGCTTTGAGGTACACAACATGGTTCTGTCATTGATCCTATTTTTCTTAATTATATATATATATATATATATATATATATATATATAATATATATATAATATTATTATATATATATATTATATATAATATTATATATATAATTATATATATTTTGGCTCACTTTCAGGTTGCTAAATAGAAAATGCTCATTTTACTCTGAAACAAATCCATCTGATGGATGGTTATTGACCTTTTCGCACACCACTAGAAGTATCAGAAAGAAAAGAGCAGAAAGTATTTGTAGAATGAAAGAAAAGGACCATGCAAGCAAAGCTGTAAATCCCACGTGCTTGACTTTGCCTTTTCTTTTTCCAGTCAGTGACACCCTAAATACCCCCCACCCAGAAAAGCCTTTTTGCAGGGAGATACGCCTCCTGCGGCATTGCTCTATTACAATTCTATTCTTCTTCCCACACAAAAGCGTGGGGTTAATTCAGGATGCATTTTGGCATCAACATAAATGGAACTCGGAGGCAGATTACCCAGTTTCACACCACTAACATGAGTACAGCACACATATTTGTCTTTTTGGGGAAATAATGTTTTTCAATTTGACACCATAAACAAGCGGCATTGTTGACATGTTAGCCTCTCCTGGTGACACGAGACAAAATTCCTTCACAATCAAAGTGGCACAAAATGAATACCCCTGATTATTTTAAAATAGATGTGACTGATTTGTGTGCAGCTAGAGCTTCTGGAAAGTGAACTTGCGACCGAGAAAGAGTCACTCCGCATCGCAGAGTCTCTGAGCACCGATCTGATGAAGGAGAAAGCCTTACTGGAGAATACGCTGGAAACTCTGCGAGAAAACTCTGAGAGACAGGTACCAGATCACAAACGGTTTCTGCATGACTGTTTCAATAAGACCTCAATCCAAGTCTCACTGGAATGACCTCAATTGTATGAAATGCCCTGAATTGATCTTGTGGCTTATTTGATCACATGAGGCAGCATGTCATTCCTCCTTTGGGCATGTGGAGCTCGCAAAAACAAAATGCTCATTGATCATTTAATTCTCCTTAGGAAGCTACTTTGGAAAATAATGTGTGTCATTTGCAAATGTACTAAAATTGAGCAACGACTATGCATTTTTTAAGAGTAGCTGTTTTAAAGACTGCTGGGCCCAGATGCAGGCACTCTGATTCACTGTCAGGGGACCATGGATAATCTGTGTCGCACTTCAACCCAAATAGGACATTTTCGATTACTTCACGTGTTTGACTGATGAAACACAGCGTCAATGATGCCACATGATAGCTTCCAAGATGACTGTGGTTAAAGATTGACACTGCGAATCAATAAAAAAATGTATGTTTCGGCGTTAGTGCTTCCCGATAAATGTCTGATTCGTATCTGAAAATGAATCACATAACCATTTCAACCAAAATTAGCCTGATGCTAGTACTAATCATGATAGCTACATTCCTTTCTCATTCAAGTCATTAATGTCACATTAAAGTAGAACCTACTGTCTATTTCTACTTTTGAAAAGCGCTCTTGTTCTCAAGTGCCTTTTGAAGCACAGAATACTAAATTGAGTGCTTTTGTCTCCCCAGCTGAAGGGTTTAGAGCAGGAGAACAAGCATCTAAGCCAGACGGTGTCATCCCTGCGTCAACGCAGCCAGGTAGGCGCCGAGGCTCGCGTCAAGGACGTAGAGAAGGAGAACCGCATCCTCCACGAATCCATCTGCGAGACCACAGGGAAGCTCAACAAGATGGAGTTTGAGCGGAAACAGCTGAGTGAGCCAACGTCTCC
Source organism: Hippocampus bargibanti (assembly GCF_051943395.1). Lineage (NCBI taxonomy): Eukaryota > Metazoa > Chordata > Actinopteri > Syngnathiformes > Syngnathidae > Hippocampus > Hippocampus bargibanti. Next base: position 8,228,538 of record NC_142746.1, on the reverse strand, counting down.
GCCGGCACTTGCTCGCATGGCTGTTTTCTTTTCCTCTGGCGGATCAACACGGCGGCTGTTTGTCTGCAGCAAAAGAACTGGAATCTTTGAAAGAGAAGGGCGACCGAGCGGAGGAGTTGGAGATTCTGATACAGAAGTTGGAGCGGGACAATGAAAGTCTGCAAAAGAGAGTGGCCAGTTTGGGAATCACCTGCGATAAAGTTAGTCCATGTCATTTTTTGGAAGGGGGGACAGAAAAATTGCAAAATTTTATTCTTTGGATTAAAAAAACAAAGCTGTACTTTTCCCATCCCTAGTTTTGCCTCTGAACTGTGAATTTCTATGTTTTATCATTTTATTTCTTTCACCTGAAGGTATCGGCGTTGGAAAAGGAGAACACCGACCTGGAGGCGGAGAGCCGGCGCCTCAAGAAGAAGCTGGACAGTCTGAAGAACATGGCATTCCAGCTGGAGGCTCTGGAGAAGGAGAACTCGCAGCTGGAGCAGGAGAACCTTGAGGTGCGACGCTCGGCCGAGAGCTTCCGCTCAGCCGGGGTCAAGGCCGTGCAGCTCGAAGCCGAGAACAGGGAGCTGGAGAGCGAGAGGAGCCAGCTTAAGCGCAGCCTGGAGCTCCTTAAGGCAACCTCCAAGAAAACGAGAGATTAGAGGTGAGATGTTCCCGACAAACCGGGGTTAGTTTTAATGGTGCCTCTGACTCCCCACAAGCAGTCCACTTTTTTTATGTCTTACTCTAACTGCTCCCATCATCATAGGTGAGCTACCAGGGCCTGGACACAGAAAACCAGCGCTTGCAGAAAGCACTGGAGAACAGCAGCAAGAAGATCCAGCAGCTGGAGGCAGAACTTCAAGAGGTAGAGTCCGAGAACCAAACCCTCCAGCGCAACCTGGAGGAGCTGAAGATCTCCAGTAAGCGCCTGGAGCAACTGGAGCAAGAGGTGGGTGGACAAATGAGGCAGCGATTTTAACGCAAGGTACATTATTCGACTAATCTACATTATGGTTTCAGAACAAGACGCTGGAGCGGGAGAGCTCCCAACTGGAAAAGGATAAGAAGCTTCTGGAAAAGGAGAATAAGCGGCTGAGACAGCAGGCTGAAATCCGCGATTCCAAGCTGGATGACGGTAACCAGCGAATTGCCATTTTGGAGAAAGAGAACCGTACCATGGGGAAGGAGATGATCTTTTTCCGGGACTCGTGCACACGTGTCAAAGACCTGGAGAAAGAGAACAAGGAGCTAGTCAAACAAGGCACCATCGATAAGCGGACCCTTATCACGCTAAGAGAGGTTTGTTAGAAGAAATGGCCTGTTTAAGACAGAGTGAAATTAAATGTATCCTCCCTTTATGATAAGGAATTGGTAAGCGAGAAGCTGCACACTCAGCAGATAAACAACGACCTGGAAAAACTGACGCATGAGCTTGAAAAGATCGGACTCAACAAGGAAAGGCTGTTGCTCGACGAGGACTCAGATGACAGGTATCTATCTACAAGTTCATTTCAAACCTGGTCTGTCATATCGGGTCGTGCAAACGGGAGTCTGAATAAATCAGGTCTGTGACCGTTTTAGATTCCTGTGCCGTCTATTTCAATAACGGCTCATGCTGATGGGATAGTGTCAGGCAAAAAGCAATCTTGCTACGACTTCTGAAGGAATAATGTTTTTTTTTTATATTGTGAGCTACTTTTGCAAATGGAAAGTAAATCTACACTTATTCGCAATGTTGTTGCCACCTTAGTGGAATAAAAAAATTGAATGAACAGATCAGGACATTTATATGGAAAACATGTCTCTATTTACAAAACGTTCTTGTTATGAAATTATCTTGAAAAAAAGTAGAGGTTCCATTGTATTGTCACCAAAGGAAGTTTTGACACATTTGTATGCACAAGTTCACATTGGTTTCTTATAACTGAGGCATAGGTGAATGCTGATCTGCAAATTAGAAGGATATGAAGTACTGACCCGTGAACGAAAGTGCTTTTATTGTTTTTACAGAAGATCACTTGTTCAATGTTTCACACGAGTCAATTCTATTATCTTAACACGTCTGATTAAACGTCTTTGTTGCTTTTCCAGGGAAGAGAAGAGCGAGCAGCTTCTTGACACACGGCAGGAGTTGGAGAACATGGAAGTAGATCTCAGGAGGATACAACAGGAGGTAAGTGGAACACAACGTAGTAGTACAACTCCAAATACTCGCATGCGTTATCTCTCTGGCTCTTAATTGGCTCTCGCTCTTTAGCAGTTGCTATAATTGGCCCTGTCTCTAGCTTGAAGCAGCAGCCTCACGCTGTTTGGTAGATGCCACAGCTAATTGAGGTGGATGAGGTCAAGGCAATGGAGGACACTTTAGATACTTAAAACCCAGCACACGAGGCGCCGTTGGCATAGTGCCATAGGCTTTGGGTGAAAATGGCTCCTGATAGCCAATGGCCCTGTAATCCCTTTGTATAACTGCTTCAAATTGCCTTCATCCCATGCTTGCGATCATGTGACCATTTCAAAATGGTGACCAATTTCCATACCTAGTCGAGAGAGGCTAAAAGGTAATCTTCATCACTTTAGTCCGCGTGTGCTTGCCCTTGAATTCTGGGGACCCGACATTCTTGAAAGCGGGCGTAATGTTGCGCACACACCGTGGGTAACGCCCGCGTCCATTGCAGTTTCCAGATGCCACTGTTCACACCTGTACATTAGAGTTAACGACTAACGACAAACTGAACGACTCCCACAAATAGAACCCTCCTTTTCATGCTCACTTTGTCTTTCCACTCATTTAGAGCTACCAGCTTATATCAGACGCTCGCTCGGTCAGGGCGTACCGCGACGAGCTGGATGCCCTCCGAGAAAAAGCCATCCGCGTAGACAAGCTGGAGAGCGAGCTGTGCCGCTACAAAGAGAGACTACACGACATTGAGTTCTACAAGGCCAGAGTGGAGGTGCAGTGATTTAAATCAACACTAAAATATGTGAACAAGCACATCAATGCTCATACGGGGAGATTGTGTTGTTTGTAATCACTGCGATAAAATTGTGTAGGAGTTGAAGGAGGACAATCAGGTGCTTCTGGAGACCAAAACCATGCTGGAGGAGCAGTTGGATGCCAGTAGGAGCAGATCTGACAAACTGCACCTCCTTGAGAAGGAAAATCTCCAGCTCAAATCCAAAATCCATGATCTGGAGATGGTGAGAGAAACATGTGGAAATTAGTTGGATAGCTGTTTTTCACACTTTAAAATCATGTTGTTTCCTTTAGGAGCGAGATTTAGATCGTAAGCGAATGGAGGAGCTGTTGGAGGAAAACCTGGTGCTGGAAATGGCCCAGAAACAGAGCATGGATGAGTCCTTACACCTGGGCTGGGAGCTAGAACAACTGTCCAAAACACCAGACCTGACTGAAGGTAAGAAAAAGCAGGCGCCACAAGCATCCTGGCCAACTTCCATTGGCTAGGCCTCATCTCTTGCTCAACGTCTTGTAATTAATATGAAGCGGCTCTTGGAAGATAATCTGTTCTTTTCAGTTATTAAAGCTGTTAAGAGCTTTAACCAGCCAGGGATCTGGATAATGACTTGTTTGTTGAAATAACATTTAACATCTTTTACACCTGGAATCTTACCCCATGCAGCTTTGTCTCAAAGGGGAAATGTTATGGGGAAGAAAAACAATTAATCAGTTATACATGCTTGCATTGTGTAAAAAGGGTATCATAAATCTCCTTTTAATTTACATGTTCTTGACAAAGCTGCATTTAATTATCTGCTCATTGCTGCCTCAGCCCCTCAGAAGTCCCTCGGCGAAGAGGTGAACGAGCTGACATCCAGTCGTCTGCTAAAACTGGAGAAGGACAATCAGACGCTGCTGAAGACTTTGGAGGAGCTCCGGGGAGGCACTGATGCAGACTCAGTGGTCAAACTCGGCAAAGTCAACCAGGAGAACCAGAGGCTGTACCAGAAAGTGAGTAATGTTGTTATTGCTTTGAGGTACACAACATGGTTCTGTCATTGATCCTATGTTTTCTTAATTATATATATATATATAATTATATATATTTTGGCTCACTTTCAGGTTGCTAAATAGAAAATGCATTTTACTCTGAAACAAATCCATCTGATGGATGGTTATTGACCTTTTCGCACACCACTAGAAGTATCAGAAAGAAAAGAGCAGAAAGTGTTTGTAGAATGAAAGAAAAGGACCATGCAAGCAAAGCTGTAAATCCCACGTGCTTGACTTTGCCTTTTCTTTTTCCAGTCAGTGACACCCTAAATACCCCCCACCCAGAAAAGCCTTTTTGCAGGGAGGTACGCCTCCTGCGGCATTGCTCTATTACAATTCTATTCTTCCACACAAAAGCGTGGGGTTAATTCAGGATGCATTTTGGCATCAACATAAATGGAACTCGGAGGCAGATTACCCAGTTTCACCGCACTAACATGAGTACAGTACACATATTTGTCTTTTTGGGGAAATAATGTTTTTCAATTTGACACCATAAACAAGCGGCATTGTTGACATGTTGTTAGCCTCTCCTGGTGACACGAGACAAAATTCCTTCACAATCAAAGTGGCACAAAATGAATACCCCTGATTATTTTCACAATAGATGTGACTGATTTGTGTGCAGCTAGAGTTTCTGGAAAGTGAACTTGCGACCGAGAAAGAGTCACTCCGCATCGCAGAGTCTCTGAGCACCGATCTGATGAAGGAGAAAGCCTTACTGGAGAATACGCTGGAAACTCTGCGAGAAAACTCTGAAAGACAGGTACCAGATCACAAACGGTTTCTGCATGACTGTTTCAATAAGACCTCAATCCAAGTCTCACTGGAATGAACTCAATTGTATGAAATGCCCTGAATTGATCTTGTGGATTATTTGATCACATGAGGCAGCATGTCATTCCTCCTTTGGGCATGTGGAGCTCGCAAAAACAAAATGCTCATTGATCATTTAATTCTCCTTAGGAAGCTACTTTGGAAAATAATGTGTGTCATTTTCAAATGTACTAAAATTGAGCAACGACTGTGCATTTTTTAAGAGTAGCTGTTTTAAAGACTGCTGGGCCCAGATGCAGGCACTCTGATTCACTGTCAGGGGACCATGGATAATCTGTGTAGCAGTTCAACCCAAATAGGACATTTTCGATTACTTCACGTGTTTGACTGATGAAACACAGCGTCAGTGATGCCACATGATAGCTTCCAAGATGACTGTGGTTAAAGATTGACACTGCGAATCAATAAAAAAATGTATGTTTCGGCGTTAGTGCTTCCCGATAAATGTCTGATTCGTATCTGAAAATGAATCACATAACCATTTCAACCAAAATTAGCCTGATGCTACTTATACTAATCATGATTGCTACATTCCTTTCTCATTCAAGTCATTAATGCCACATTAAAGTAGAACCTACTGTCTATTTCTACTTTTGAAAAGCGCTCTTGTTCTCAAGTGCCTTTTGAAGCACAGAATGCTAAATTGAGTGCTTTTGTCTCCCCAGCTGAAGGGTTTAGAGCAGGAGAACAAGCATCTAAGCCAGACGGTGTCATCCCTGCGTCAACGCAGCCAGGTAGGCGCCGAGGCTCGCGTCAAGGACGTAGAGAAGGAGAACCGCATCCTCCACGAATCCATCTGCGAGACCACAGGGAAGCTCAACAAGATGGAGTTTGAGCGGAAACAGCTGAGTGAGCCAACGTCTCCGCCGGCACTTGCTCGCATGGCTGTTTTCTTTTCCTCTGGCGGATCAACACGGCGGCTGTTTGTCTGCAGCAAAAGAACTGGAATCTTTGAAAGAGAAGGGCGACCGAGCGGAGGAGTTGGAGATTCTGATACAGAAGTTGGAGCGGGACAATGAAAGTCTGCAAAAGAGAGTGGCCAGTTTGGGAATCACCTGCGATAAAGTTAGTCCATGTCATTTTTTGGAAGGGGGGACAGAAAAATTGCAAAATTTTATTCTTTGGATTAAAAAAACAAAGCTGTACTTTTCCCATCCCTAGTTTTGCCTCTGAACTGTGAATTTCTATGTTTTATCATTTTATTTCTTTCACCTGAAGGTATCGGCGTTGGAAAAGGAGAACACCGACCTGGAGGCGGAGAGCCGGCGCCTCAAGAAGAAGCTGGACAGTCTGAAGAACATGGCATTCCAGCTGGAGGCTCTGGAGAAGGAGAACTCGCAGCTGGAGCAGGAGAACCTTGAGGTGCGACGCTCGGCCGAGAGCTTCCGCTCAGCCGGGGTCAAGGCCGTGCAGCTCGAAGCCGAGAACAGGGAGCTGGAGAGCGAGAGGAGCCAGCTTAAGCGCAGCCTGGAGCTCCTTAAGGCAACCTCCAAGAAAACTGAGAGATTAGAGGTGAGATGTTCCCGACAAACCGGGGTTAGTTTTAATGGTGCCTCTGACTCCCCACAAGCAGTCCACTTTTTTTATGTCTTACTCTAACTGCTCCCATCATCATAGGTGAGCTACCAGGGCCTGGACACAGAAAACCAGCGCTTGCAGAAAGCACTGGAGAACAGCAGCAAGAAGATCCAGCAGCTGGAGGCAGAACTTCAAGAGGTAGAGTCCGAGAACCAAACCCTCCAGCGCAACCTGGAGGAGCTGAAGATCTCCAGTAAGCGCCTGGAGCAACTGGAGCAAGAGGTGGGTGGACAAATGAGGCAGCGATTTTAACGCAAGGTACATTATTCGACTAATCTACTATTATGGTTTCAGAACAAGACGCTGGAGCGGGAGAGCTCCCAACTGGAAAAGGATAAGAAGCTTCTGGAAAAGGAGAATAAGCGGCTGAGACAGCAGGCTGAAATCCGCGATTCCAAGCTGGATGACGGTAACCAGCGAATTGCCATTTTGGAGAAAGAGAACCGTACCATGGGGAAGGAGATGATCTTTTTCCGGGACTCGTGCACACGTGTCAAAGACCTGGAGAAAGAGAACAAGGAGCTAGTCAAACAAGGCACCATCGATAAGCGGACCCTTATCACGCTAAGAGAGGTTTGTTAGAAGAAATGGCCTGTTTAAGACAGAGTGAAATTAAATGTATCCTCCCTTTATGATAAGGAATTGGTAAGCGAGAAGCTGCACACTCAGCAGATAAACAACGACCTGGAAAAACTGACGCATGAGCTTGAAAAGATCGGACTCAACAAGGAAAGGCTGTTGCTCGACGAGGACTCAGATGACAGGTATCTATCTACAAGTTCATTTCAAACCTGGTCTGTCATATCGGGTCGTGCAAACGGGAGTCTGAATAAATCAGGTCTGTGACCTGTTTTAGATTCCTGTGCCGTCTATTTCAATAACGGCTCATGCTGATGGGATAGTGTCAGGCAAAAAGCAATCTTGCTACGACTTCTGAAGGAATAATGTTTTTTTTTTATATTGTGAGCTACTTTTGCAAATGGAAAGTAAATCTAGTGGGTTTACCCCCCATTCCCTCAACCTTACTCCCACCCCCAAAGGTTTAAGCTCCTAGAAAGCAAACTGGAGTCAACGCTGAAGTCCTCATTGGAGATCAAGGAGGAGAAAATCGCAGCCCTTGAGGCCAGACTGCAGGAGTCGTCCACTTTGAACCAGCAGCTTCGCCAGGAGCTCAAAACCGTACATATTCACACACACAGAAAAAAATATTCGAAAAGCCTTCTTCATTCATCTTGTGCGCTTTCCTCTCAGGTGAAAAAGAACTATGAGGCTCTGCGGCAAAGGGAGGAGGAGGAGAGGATGGTGCAGAGCTCGCCCCCTAGAGGCGTGGAGGACCCGCAGGCGGTCAGCAAATGGGAAAAGGAGAGCCATGAAGCCACCAGGGAACTACTCAAGGTCAAGGACAGACTCATCGAGGTGGAGCGGAATGTGAGTCAGCCAACACGCCTCTTTGAATGCCTCGCACAACATCACTGGTCTTCTGACATGAATATTTCTTTGTTTTTCAACCCTTTCCTACTAGAATGCCACGCTGCAGGCGGAGAAGGCGGCGCTGAGGAGTCAGCTCAAACAACTGGAGACGCAGAGTTCCAATCTGCAGGCGCAGATCGTGGCCGTGCAGAGACAGACTGCCTCCCTGCAGGAGAACAACACGACGCTGCAGACTCAGAACGCCAAGCTGCAGGTGTTGTACGCAAACAATACAAAACACATAATCGTAATATGCAACAAGGTATCACTTCATTTATTGATGAATTTAAACATTTTATTGATGAGTTTGTGTATTTACATGGGGGGAGAGCCAGCTTTTATGAAATGGTATTTGCACTAATTGGTGGCCATGAATACTTTAAAACAAGGGTATCAAACATTTTTTTTGCCACGGGGCACTATCTGGCCCCCTTGAATGTTGCAACTTTGTTGATTCTTGACAAAAAAAAAATTTTTCATATCTGTATGTTTGAAGCCTGAAAGGTTGCAAGATTCAAGGGGGCCGAATAGTTTTGCAAGGCACCGTAGTTACGTCGATGAAAAGGTTTCTTCAGCCGTCATCTGTACTTCTTTGAAGGTGTCGGACGTTTCGCTTCTTATCCAAGAAACTTCGTCAGCAAACTAAAGTCTTACTGGTAGTTTAGGCCCTATATACAGTAAAGCCTCGTTATATCGATATTCAAGGGAGTCCGAAAAAATATCGATATAACCAGGACTATCGATATATCCGACCCTGTTTGCATGTAATTTTCTCAGTGCGTGTGTAGAAATAGTATCGATATATATACTATCGATATAACGAGATTTACTATATATATATATATATATATATATATATATATATATATATATATATATATATATATATATATATGCATAAGTGAATGGGAACCTGTTTTGTGGCCTACGAATTTCAAATGTAAACAGCCCAATTTGATGATCAACATTTCCCTCCCAGTAATTTCAGTGCTTTGAAAAGAAAAATGAACTGAGGAAGCGTTTGCATTTGGTTGCGAGCCAAAAGGGCCGGCCTCTTTAAAAGCATTTCATCGACATTAGTCAGTCTCGAGCTGACCCTCTTTGGCTCTCTCCCAAGCCTGCCAGCCTGCTTAGCTCCCCCACTATGGATTTAGACCTGGATTCCTTGTTTGGCAGCTTTTCAAAGCCAGCTTATGGGACATGGGGCTGTCACTGACTGGCTGTGGCATCTCGCATGATGTGTTTTTTTTCATGGTGAATGACACGTAAAGTTGACCTTGCTTGTCCGTCCAGGTGGAAAACTCCACGCTGAGCTCGCAGGGTGCCGCCCTGATGGCGCAGAACGCTCAGCTGCAGGTCCAGCAGAGCAGTGTGGAAAGCGAGCGGGAAGGAGCCCTGCGGGAAAAAGAAGAGCTCAGGTCGACGTACGAACTGCTCTTGCGCGACCACGAGAAGCTGGCGACGCTCCACGAGAGGCAGGCGTCCGAGTACGAAGCGCTCATCGGCAAACACGGCGGTCTGAAGAGCTCCCACAAGAGTCTGGAGCAGCAACATCGCGACCTGGAGGACAAGTGAGGAGGAAATCGGCATCGGAAGCAATATTTCATGTTAGAAGAGGACATTAGGATGAGAGTGATTTATTCTTTCAGGTACAAGCAGCTCCTGCAGAGGAAAGGAGATCTGGACAAACTGGAGAAGAACCTCAAGGAACAACAAGAGAAAATGTCTGAAGAGAATCAGGGCCACAGAGCGACTGCTGACAAGTGCAAATTTCTCAAGGAGGAAAACGACAGGTCGGATAGCATGTCCAAATGTGCTGTTACAGATAGAGTTTCAAGCTTGGCCATTGTAAATATCGAATAGATTTCACGTATACGATTGTCGGCCCCGTACCCACCCCCCCCCCCACTCTTTTTTTTTTATCAACAGACTAAACACCACATACCGCCAACTGCAGAAGGACAACGAAAACCTCCAGCTGGACCACAAGAACATCAAGAGTCAGCTGAACGGCGCCAAACTGGAGCAGACTAGGCTGGAGGCCGAGTTCTCCAAGCTGAAGGAGCAATACCAACAGCTGGACATCACCTCAACCAAACTCACCAATCAGTGCGAGGTGAGCACCAAGTCAACAACCGTGGATGATCCAGAAAAGCTCACGTGGTGAAGACAGAACAACAGCAAAGGGATATTTGACAAATGGCAAATGTGCTTCTCAGCTGTTGAGTCAGCTGAAGGGCAACCTAGAGGAGGAGAACCGACACCTGCTGGACCAGATCCAGACGCTGATGCTGCAGAATCGTACGCTGCTGGAACAGACCATGGAGAGCAAAGACCTGTTCCATGTCGAGCAGAGGCAATACATGTAAGATCAGAACAGATTTTTTTATTTAAAAAAACAAAAACAAAAAAGCTGGTGACAGCCCTCGTAAGAAAATTTACGCCCGGAATCTTTTTAAGTGACAAGTTGAATGAACTGAGGAGGCAGAAGGAGAAGCTCGAGGAGAAGATCATGGACCAGTACAAGTTCTATGATCCTTCACCTCCACGGAGGTGAGTAACATCTTTGAAATATGCATCACAAGTCCATGAAACAAACGTCTCTTTCTTCAGAATTTAAAACTCACCACATTTGTCTAATGAAAATGTTAATAAAATTGGAAAAAAAATCATTTGAATACGTTTGTATTTTGCCCAATTGAATAGTTTGATACTAATAAGAATGATAATTGTATACCTTGAATTTATTTTTACATTTATTTAAGTTTGAGATCTCTTTTAATGGATTGAATGTCATTACTTCAATATAATTGTAATTAATTTTATATCATATCTTAAAATTAAATTTAAAAATATACAGTATTACAATTTTAATGTTCTTATTTTACATTCTTTTGTGAACCTTTTAAAATAAATTATTCTATTTTAATAAGTCTTATTCCTTGACTTGTGTGTGTGTGTGTGCGTGTGTGTGTGTGTGTGTGTGTGTGTGTGTGTGTGTGTGTGTGTGTGTGTGTGTGTGTGTGTGTGTGTGTGTGTGTGTATATATATATATATATATATGTGTGTGTGTGTGCATGTCTGTCTGTATATATATATATATATATATACGTATATGTGTATAATATATACACACAGTCAAGAAAATATGTATTTGAACACCCTGCCATTTTGCTATTTCTCCCAGGCGCATGTCCACTGTGAGAGAGATAAAATAAAAATCCAGAAATCACAATGCATGACTTTTTTTAACAAAAGAGATGTAAAATGTTCATTTTTGACCAATAACAAATGGTTTGTACTGGAAACAATTGAAAAACCTCAAGTATTTCGGCACTTTAATGTACATCAGCGACGTGTGTCACCATCCCAGGCGCGGCAACTGGATCACGCTTAAAATGAAGAAGTTCAAGAGCAAAAGCCGCGAGCGAATGCGCTCCCTCACGTTGACGCCGTCTCGCTCCGAGTGCGGTGACGGCTTCCTGTCCTTCCCCGTCGACAGCCAGGACAGCTTCTTCGGTTGGGTCCGGGTCCAACTCGCTGGATGATGTGCTCACACACAAGAGGAGCAGCAGTGAGTACAAGCAGACGTGGAGGTTCTCAGATGATTCCCAATATTTCAGCCCTTTCCCCCAAAACCCCCCACCCCCATCCCTCCCGCTGTAATTCCTGAATTTTTAATATTTCTCTGTGCGTAAGGGAGGAGAGGTCAACGGTGCCTTGCTCAAGGGCAGGGCTCCAGCAATGGTATGCTGCGGACGGGGAGGGTGGGCGGGGGTTGCGAGCCAACCCAAACCTCTCTCGGGGCATGTTTTCGTGAGTTCCATTATTTGTGTGTGCCACTCGTTTTACGGCTGAGCTGCGCGCTAGGCCATGAGGTTGACTCAACCAACACTCTGACTATTTTATCGAAAGCTTTCAATTGCCTGTCAGTCAACCAAGCCGATGTGTGCAGTTCATCTGTAAAGTGGATTCAAACCATAATGACATTGGCCTCCGTTATTATTTTTATTATTACCAAACGGGCCAAAGTATTACACACGACATCCCATGAACCAACCAAAAATGTATTCTCAAACTAGAAAACTAGAATGGAATTTAGTTATGGGTAAAAATCCACCAAAGGCAAAATGATTCTGATATAACAAGTCTTTTATCCCGATTCTCACCCAAAAGTAACGGCATCCGTTGGCAGGCATCAAAATCAGTCTTTTGCAACCAAATGTACTACATCATCCCCGTTGGGCATGATACACGAAGTGTTGACAGAATTGAAGAAAAAAACAAGATAAAAAAGATTCAGACTTGAAATCTGGAGGTGACAGCTGCACAACTGTTTGGGGGAGCACATCTCACCAAACTTGTCATATACTGTACTTTGTGTTCAAATGACATTTTTCCCCTAACTCTTAAAAATGGTTAATGTTTAAAAATAAGAGGTGAGATGGAGTTAAACCAATGCTGTTGATTTGGGGAAAATGTGACCTTGATCATATTTGGACATAGCATGTTTATGAAACCAAAATAAGGCCAGCAAAAGACATTTTCTGTATTGTTTTAACTCCCTTTTCTTTTAATCATACATATTTTGTAAACTCTCAACTGGATTAATTAGAATTTAGATACAAATTGTGTATCAAGGCTGTGTTCAAACTTTGTCCGATTAAATTAAAGCAAAATTCTCATCGACTATCAACCGCTCAGCTTCTGAAAAAGTTTGCGTTCATATACAAACAGGATGCCAACGACAAACACATTTGTGCTAACCCGTCCCGTTCATGGATTGCCGTCGTCTGGTTGTGTCATGTTGCCGTGGCAATGCAGTGGATCGTTTGGCGCGGGGGGTGTCCAAACTCAGGCGACATCGCCCCTTTGAGAACCAGATTTTAGCGTGTTGAGATTGTGATGTTTCAATTAGAAGTGAGCCCGTGTGAGAGTTTACTAGTGTGTTAGACACTTGCCACTTTGTATGATGTGTTGTTGTAGTGACAAGTGTTCTTTTTGTCTTTTGATGACGAGAGCACATTTTGTTTGTTTGAAATGTGCAATGTATGAGGTGTGCATGACAAGTGGTCTTCATAAATTTGTCGTGGAGGCAGATGCATGGAGAATACGGATAAAATCCTTTGTGATTCCAAAAAAATAAATGGTAATGTTGAATTACCACTTCTTTTTTGGAGGGTGATACCAGTGTTAATATTCACAGCACATTCTGAGTCATTGAAAATTGCATTTGTGAAAGTTAAACAATTGAATCCACCCCTTGAGTCCTTGCATTTTAAATCAATATATCTCACACGACGACCATTTTGTCATTTGGGGTCAACTGTATTGAATAATTATTAATTTTTCTTAACGTGCAATTTAAAAGCATAATTTGCCTTTTTTGCGATACATTTTTTTCTGACATTTTATACATAAATTAAGCAACATATTTCATCTCTTTTTCACATATTTAATCATATTCAATTTTTTTTTTACTTCTAATTGCGTTTCGCTAAATGCTATTGAATCTATTTTTTAACAAGTTTTTATGTTTTTTTTAAACTCCCCACCCCAAACAAATACAATTCTAGTCATTTGTCAGCTGTTCTTATTGTTATACAGTAAAGTCTCGTTATATCGATATCGGATATATCGATAGTCCCGGTTATATCGATACTATTTCTATGCACGCACTGAGAAAATTACATGCAAACAGGGTCGGATATATCGATAGTCCCGGTTATATCGATATTTTTTCGGACTCCCTTGAATATCGATATAACGAGACTTTACTGTACTTGTAACGTAATTTCCCCATGTCATTTTGAACTTCAATTGTTGATTACAAAATACAAACGGTCATTCATTTTTATGCAAAAACGTTTCATGTATGTCTTTGGCAACTATGCAATTAATGGAGCAAATTCGAACAGACGCTATCCTGCAAAAAGGGATAGTTGCCATGCCGTCGTATAGATCATAATACATAAGTGACTTGCGATGTGGATGTATTAAAAAAAAGACATCCCTATAGTTTTGGGATGTCTTGTTCAGTGTGCAGTGCCTCAGCTCGTTCCCTTTGGCCTCTTGTCACATTAACAACATACCCCCCCCCCCCCTTTTTTTTACCCTCCCTTTGCCTCATTCTGTCACCCCTCTGCTACCCCCCTTGTCTGTTTATGTGACCGCGCTGCGGCAGCTTTAAAAAGGTTGCCTTTCATGAGGAACAGATCCAAGGACAAAGACAAGGCCAAGGCCATCTACCGGCGCTCCATGTGTAAGCCTGCCTGCCGCGCTTGGCCATCATTTTTCCTTCTCATTCTCCTTCCTCCCGCTGCCAGCCAAGACCCTCAATGATCTCATGTGTGTGTATGTCAGTCGAAGGGCACTCTTTAATTTCCCTACGCCAACGCCGTTAACATCAGCGTCTCGTCTTCCTATGTGACCCATCTTTTTTTTTTCATCACTCATGTAGTGGTTCATGTAGCCGAGAAGATATAGTCAGGACTAACCCATGTTGAGTTTTTGTTTTTTATTATAATTTATTTGGGGCTGTTTGATTGAGTGTCACCTGTCAGACTTTGCATTGCTAGAATCGCTGAGCAGCTTTGTGCAATGAAAGGTGCCTTGTGTGGTGGTTCGTGAGGGTCAGGGGTTTGGGGGAGTGGGCGTGACTGTGGCCGTGGGTAGGCGAGTGTCAGAAAGAGTGAGTTTAATAGTGTCCGTTCATCTTTGTGTGTGTCAGTGTTTGTGTCTATGAGAGTGTTCTCGAGTGTGTGTTTGGGTGAGCAAATGTTTTGAATAGGAGTGTATGTGTGTGTCCTTGGGTGCGTGTTTGTCTGAAGGGAGGTATTTTTGTATGTCTCGCTTGACTCGCCAGTGGGACGACTTGAAAAGAGGCCTTGAATTGATTTTGAGCATTTATTTACTTGGTTGATGTATGTGTGAACATTAACACGGCTTTCTGCCTACCATCATGTTGCCTTCAGGTGCAAGAGAAAAGTGCCATCTCAATTGCACGTCACACTCACCTCACAAAACTTTAGGCGCATTGACGAGATCCAATACAAAGAGACGATTTGGAAAAAATAATGATCAGGTTTCATTGAAAATGTCTTTGACATTTTTGGGCCTTTTTTCTAAATTTGTGTATTTTCATACAGGTTTTGATTAGATATGATATGTCATTGCTTCAATTCGAAGTTGCGAGGTCGCACATTTAGTTTAATTCCATATACCGTGAAGCCGCTGTGGGGAAAAAGTCGAAGTGTAAAAAAATGTGAACATAGAAAAAAAATCTCCCACCATCCATTCTCTAGTCTACAGCACTCTTCTCATGAAATTATTTTGCTAATTCCTCTGGATCGTCACCCAAATCGAATTTAGCCACACTATAAAAAAGAATGTATAACATTTTGAGCCTTTAGTTCAATACATAACACATCATTTTCATAATTAATCGAGATGTCATTTTTACCTGATCAAGGCAGAATGTTTTGTTTTGGATCTCATCTGATGACTATACTGTACCTAATGCTTCGTCCGTGGAGTGCTGCTAACGTGTATCTTCTTTTTGCCGTGAAACTAAACGCCTGCATGTGCCATCGCTTGGTTGTGTCGTGCGTTGACATGAGCGGATATCATCATTTTCTTTCCACATAAAACAATTGAAATATAACAAAAGTTTCTCAAAATTTCATGATCTTTGAACAATCCCTTACATCCTGATCTATCCATCTGCAGCCATGAACGACCTTCTCCAGACCATGACGGTGGCCGGCGTTCCTGGCGCCGACTGGGCTGGCAGCACGGAGAACCTGGATGGCAGCGAGGCAGGAGACGTGGGTGGTGGGCGCCGCGAAGGACGTGGCGGACAGCGCATGAAGGAGCTAGCCTTCTCCACCAACGCCATAGACTGCGCCAACCTCACGCTGCCCCCCTCCTCCCACAGGAGGGCTGCCCAAAGCCTTCAGAGCAAAGGTTTGCAACCCTCTTTTTTTTTTTTTTTTTTTTTTTTTTACGGTGCGGGTCAAATTGTTAGCATTAGCATCTGAGACATAAAAATGTTAGCAGGCATATTTTGCATACATGAATGGAAATGCTCCTTTAATTTGATTTTCATCAATAGACGATGCTTCCTGCGAGGATGTCGCCGGCTCCTCGGATGATCCAAAGAGTCACGGTAAGCCCAGTGGGGAATCAGAAGTCATTCAAAACCAGGTCAGGAGGTTCTCCCCAGCTGATAATCCTTTGGCTTGTTTCTCTGATTGAAGCCCGGCGGCAGCCATTTTGATGGCGAGTCCCATCCAGAGCGGGATTGACTGTTGCAGTCTGCAAGACGCTATTCAGGCCACATGTTCATTAAGCGAGATGTACAGAACTTGTTTTATCACTATTTACATGCGTTCTTGAGCTTCTTTTGACACTCTCACCGGGCCTCCTTAATTACGTGATGGTCTTGGGCGCATTAGTGACTGCTTGGCTGATGACTTCCCAGATTGTACGAATAAAGCCCCATCCGAACCTGTAATTAGTCCGCCGAGACATTTCACTGACTGCAATTTCACCCATGAGACAAATCTTTCTTGGCAGAAGAGACCACTAAAGTGGTCGGTCGTCTTTTTTTCCCTCTTTATTATGAAAATATATAGCTACAATGACGTTGTTAATCAAGAATAGAAAAAAAATCTGTGTTGTTACCGCTAAGAGGTCAATGTTAATATGTAGTCACCTCACATAACATGGTTTAAAATTCGCTTAAAATCTGGTAGGTAATGCCACGATG
The DNA here is from genome assembly GCF_051943395.1 of Hippocampus bargibanti. Lineage (NCBI taxonomy): Eukaryota > Metazoa > Chordata > Actinopteri > Syngnathiformes > Syngnathidae > Hippocampus > Hippocampus bargibanti. The sequence goes on along the minus strand of NC_142746.1, from coordinate 8,211,886 downwards.
TCGTAGTCAATGAGAACAAAATCACATTTTCTTCCTCTGTAATGCAAAATTTGGCCAACGGTTTAGGTCTCTGTAAATCAAGGGTATCAAACTCATTTTTTTGCCGCGGGGCACTTTGTAGTGACGGTTTCCTCTCGGAGGCCATCTGTACTTAAGGAAGCCGTTAGAATGTTTAATCTCCTCCGCATATTAAATACAGAACGCACAAGTTGATGAAAAACTAGTTTTCAAATCTGAAGTCAAGAATAATGTCTGTTATTGTGGTTTACATTGGACAATTAGAAATTTTTGTTTGGCCTCTCGCAAGCATCATGAAACTTGACATGCTTGATTTGCTTTTGCGGGCCGAATAAATTGATGTGGCGGGCCAGATTTGGCCCGAGGGCCTTGACTTTGACACCATGCCGTAAATAGAGTGACATAAAATATACTTTCTGGCCTGCCTCTTCTTCTTCGCCGCGGGTTGTCTTTGTTGCGCCAGCGGCCATGTTGGCAGCCGGCCACGCTTACTGTCCATCCGCCTGGCAAATGCCATATGCCTCCCCGGCAGGGGGGTGGAAGTCTTGTCAGCGCACAATGCTGACAAGCCTTCACGTTACTTCCTATGTGTGTTACTACATGTCTTCCTTCCCTCTTTGTCCTTTCACCCCTCCCACCAGCCTCCAGACCCTCCAGTCTCCATAGCAACAGGACCATCAGTAGTAATAGTAACAATAACTCCCAGCTCACCTCTCCCCTGGAGGGAAAAGGTATGCTCCTCCCTCGACCCTTCCACCTTATCTCCTCTTCCTTTTCTCGACCTGTTTCATACATGAATCTGCATGGTTGCCCGTCACTCACCGTTCAAGTCCACCCCCTATAGATCCTAAAAGGTTTAAACCATGATCATTTCTTCATCGATATTGATGTGACGGTGTCTCGATCGATGCTAACGTTGTGTGCGTTCACATCACACACAATGAAGTTCACAACCCATTATGACGCAATTCATGACATCATGTGATAAAATAATCTCATATTCCAGCAAAGTCAACATGGATGCGCGTTTGTGGTCCTTCCCGGTCAGGCACGTTCAACGGCAGCACAAGTCGTCCCCACAGCGAGAGCAGTGGCGAGTTCAGCTTGAGTTTGGAACAAGAGGCCTGGTCCAGCAGCGGCAGTAGTCCCGTCCAGCATCCTTCATCGTCCCGCTCGTCCCGCCAGAGCCCCGGACCCACGCGGCACTCCCTGGAACCTGCCGCCACGCCAGGTCACATCAGGAAAACGGCATCCCCGGGCAACGAGGTGCTTTCTCTGCAGCAGTTTCTGGATGAGGGAATCGACCCTGCCGAGGTGAGCTCTTAAAGATGGTGCCGTAAACCTATGATGATGTAGTTTTATATAGTTCATACAGAGTTGTGCTTTTGTCATAAAATTTATAATCCACAGAGCCTTCAGAAATCTGCAAAACGACAAGTAGAAACCCCCCCCAAGAAAAAAATTCAAGTCTCATCATATGTTCAAATCTGCTTGAAATGAGTGTCGCAACCATTGTCACAGAAATCAATCAATTTCAAATGCACACCTTTTCATCAGAATACACAAAACTATTGATATGAGAAAAAAAACATTTGTCTTCTTCTATTCGGACAGTGCTTCTCGGTGTGGGTCATTCGCGCCCTCTAGTGGTAAGATAAAGAATCACAGAATCAATGTTTTAAATTTAAAACGTTGCATTATCTTAGAGTGGGTCCAAATGTTGTTTGTTTTCAAGCAGGACAGTTACATTACAGTTTTTTGTTTAATTTCTACATGCAACGCATTGTAATTTAATAATTACTGAGGTATGATTTTATTTAATGTTGTTCTACAATACGGAGTCACTATGAGCGAATTCTAACGGAGTTTGAGGTCCAAGTTCGAGCCCTGGAATTTCCCCAAAATGGTTGCTTCAAATGAAAATAGATGATTTGTTGATCAATAACAAGCATGAAATGTTGAGACTGTTTTGTGCATGATGATAAACGTTTACACCAAATTTTGAATTTGGGCTTGCGGCATGACCAAACTGCACTGTTTCCTGTCTCTCATTTAGTCGGGCAGTCAGGAAAACCTGACGGTGGAATCCCCCCGCCTCACCGTTTCTTCCGAACGCACGCAAAAGGAACGCCCCGCCACCAAGGGGCGCGGCATCCTGCGCTCCTCCAGCGGCAAAGCGGCGCCGGTCACCGCCGACCGACCGCCGCGCTCCACTGGCCAGCCGGGGAGACCCAGCCTGCGCAAGACTGAGAGCACACGCGTGAGGGGCTCGGTCCGGCCCGCCCTGTCGGCCCAGGCCAGGGCCACGTCGGTGTCAGAGCGACTGGACCAGGCGTCGGCATCCACGTTACCCCGCGCCAGTAGTGTTATCTCCACGGCCGAGGGCAGCTCGCGCCGCACCAGTATCCACGACATGCTGTCCAAGGACAACCGGGAGCCCGTGTCCGTGGACGGGGTTCGAACCCCGCCCGAACCCAGTGAGTACCCCTCCAAGGGACCCTCTTGTAGCGCTCCCTTGCCAAAATCCCTCAGTTTACCGTGCCCGAGCTCGGATGAAGCCGAGCTCCCCACCCTCGAGTCTTTCCTGGGTCCCTCCTTCACCGCCGAGTCGGTCTTCATGGACTCCATCTTTAGCGAGTCGGCGGGCAAAAACCTCCCCTTCCTCTCCCTCAACCCAACCCTCGTCAGCGACATCAGTGGACCCCCTGTGGTGCCTTACCAGCCGAGCCGAGAGGAAGGTTCGCCGCGGTCAGGGGCCGAGAATTTGGATGGGGAGGAGAACCTGTGGTTCGAGTATGGGTGTGTGTGATGGAGGGAGAGGTTCTGGCCCGCCGATATCTATTTTTTTTGGGAATGTGTGTGTGTGTGGGGTAGGCATGTTTTCCTCTTATGGTGCTACCCATGGTGTCGTTTTGGGGCTTTTTTTCCAATCTGTTTTTTTTGTATCTGTGTTGTTGGTGCTTTCTTTTTTTCTTTTTTCTTTTTTTTTTTTTTTTTTTTGTACACCGTCCACCTCTGATTTCCCCTGAAATCACTTGACTATGAACTGGATGCCCAAGTTCATAGCCTGCACCCACCAGTGAATATGACACTCTGATTGTGTTATCCTAAAATTCAATTCAAAAAAGCAAATGAATGTTGCATTCATATTCATAGTACAGTGGTACCTTGACTTATGATTGCCACATTTTAGAAACTTTGCAAAAACTGTTCTTTTGGTCGAATGACATGAAGAAGAAAAAAACACAGACATGAAAGCACAATCATCTATGTTGGAGGCCTACCAAAGGCACCAATCGCCTCTTTTTTGAATGGTACAAATACTCACAACACACAAATACAAAACAAGAGCACTCGCGGGGAGCTGCGACTCGCCGCCGCTCAATCCCAGACACACACACATAAATTTACCAGCTAACCCAATTACATTTTATGACAACACCTACGAGACCGACCCCCCTTGCAGGCATTCACATAACACACCAACACCACAGTATGGACAATAATTAATTTATGAAATTTGTTTTATTGCTATTTATTTTTTTATACACAGTGTATAACTATACTCAAGTCAAGGGACAAATACAAAAAGTCAAGGGCCCACTGTATTGACATTCCACCTGCTGTTTTTGTCTGCATGTTTCACTTGGCTGGAATCAAAATGGTGGTTTTATTTTGACGATTTTTTTGTACATGTACACTGCCCTTTCCTATGTTCCTTTGTGTTATTTCCTCTGGAAAGCAGGCTTCTTTGATCGGACTCGCTTCGTGTTGTCCAATGGACAAAAAAAATGCTAATGGAGAGGACGGGGTGAAGTTAGTAGTTTCATAGTTTCCCCGGGTCCCCCAAAGCGGCCATGGTGTCAGTGTGACCTGTGCCATGTGTCGTTATCTATAATCAAATGACAGAACGCGTACAACACATTTAAATCAGCGTTTTTAATTTTTTTTTAATCAGGTCACACGGTTTCCTCGGGGGAAGTGGGTTGCTTCTTTCGGATGGACACGTGTCACAACCGTTTTTACAAAAATAAATGATGATGACATAGATAGTTTTATGATAAACGATGAGCATTCGAGGAAGGCTCAGTTTCCCCATCCTTGCATTAATTACCAAAGGGTGGACAGTTTCACAAATGGGTCGGGGTCAATGTGACCCGCCACATACGTATTCATCAAAAATACTTTGACTTTTTCTTTTATTGTATTTTATGAAGTTTTCTGCCACCACCTGGCCCTCATATCTGACATTGCACTGTCTACGAAAAAGTATAAAAATGAGGCAAGCATAATAACTAGCAGTGCCAAGTTGGCGCTCATGTACATATTAACTTATAAACGCATATGAGCAGTGTTGGTTGTGCGACTTGCTTCATGCTTATTTATTCCCTCATGTACTCACTGGCTTGTTTTGTGTAAGATTTTTAAAGTGTGCGCGCTTCTTCTGTGTGTGCGTGCATGTGTGTGTAACGACGTTGCTTTATTCCACAGATGTGGAGTGCAGAAAGTCAAAAAGCAGAAGTGGCGAGTGCTAAGCGCCACATGTGGTGAGTGAGCGCAGGCGGGATGGGGAAAGGGATGGTTGGGGCGCTTGTTGCCATGGGAACCTCACACTTGTTGTAATTGTCATCCATGCGAATCACCACCACTCCTCCTCTGACCCCAAAATAATCAAATGCAGGTTTTTTTTTTTCTTTTGCCTGTCGCTTCCCTGCCTCCTCCTTGTTGCAATGGCAACGCATCTAGTTCCCGGCTGGCTTCTGCTTCCTGCTTTTTGCGCTTTTGTCATCAACTTCTTGCCTTTTCCACTTCCTGTGTGTCTCTCCAGCACAGGGATTCCCAAAGCTACTTCTTCCTTTTCCATTAAATTGTGAATCCAATTGAAACAATTAGTGAGTAATAACTGGAATATATTGATTTTTAAAATTGTATTGGACACATTATAGGAAATAGAAATAAATTATTGGGAGACACTTCTGGCTCATTAAACATGCATTGGTCAAATTGACCCTGGAATCAAGCATGAATATTAAAAGTAAAATCAAGAAAATGTTTTGTTAAAAAAAATCAAACTGAAAAAGCGTCACCAACTTTTTTTTGCGATTGAGTTTTTTCTAGAGCACTGATAAATGCTCGCATGAAATTTTTTTTTGCATTTTCAAAAAAAAAAACACTTCCACAATGTTTCTTACAAAGGTAGCTTTTTTTCCAGATTCAAAAATGGCACCTTTATGAACAATTGAACATTTTTAAACCTTAAATCCAAAATATACATTAACACATTTTGTCGGAATAAAATTTCGTTGAATTACACTTTTCAAAAACTAAACAGGTCAATTTGACCCAGGAAACACACAAATGACAACTGGCAAGAAACATATCTCAGTCAAATTTACCACAAAACAACAAAAATAAAACACTTAGTTTATCTGAACCAGAAAAACGACTGGAAACATGCTTGCGTCAAATTGACCCAGGTGTTAAAAAATACTATTATACTATACTATACTATACTATATACTATACTATACTATAAAAAACTATTTTTTAACTTACTTCCACCCAATTTGTTTTGTTTGGCCCTTTTCTGGAATGTCCCCAGTCTCCATATATCCTCCCATGATGATTCTAATCTGCTCTCTTCATCTTTCCACTCTTCTTTTTCTCTTTCGTGGCTTGCCGGGGACTCACAAGGTGGTTTTGGAGGTCCAAAGCCTGGTAGGCAAGACGGCGTGTATACCATGTGGAAAACGATTGTAAACTCCCCGCCATTTTGTTTTGTTCCCCCCCAACCCAACAGTCGAGAAAATTGCTTCCTTCTGTTTTGTTTTTCTTCCTTGAATCAAGGACACGGATGAAGATGTATCAATTTTTTCCTCCATTCTTTTCTACCCTTTTGTTTTTCTTTTTCTTTTTTCTCCCTCCACGTGACCTCTGCTGTGATGTGCGCTACTCTTTGTAAAGATAACAATTTAAGTGCCAAATCACAGTCCCCCTATCTCCCCCAAAAATACCTGGGTGATTCCTTTTAGATCTTCTGTGAACTTGAATCAAAGAATGACTGCATGTACACGTGTGTTTCATACATTTGGCATTGTGGACCTCAGAAACGTGCACGACGGCGCAAACAGCGGACCAAAAGCAACGCTTCCTGTTCTATTGGCATTTTGGGAGACAAGCCATGAATGTGTGATGTGAAAGTTTGCACACCCCTGTTCAAAGACAGTTTTTTTGTGATTCATATTGAAAAGATGCCAATCAATCATTTATAATTGTTCCCCCTTAGTGTTACCTGCAACTGAAAAATGTGGTTGCGGAAGTGCGCACACCGTCTTATCACTGCGTTACGGCATTGTTCCAAATTAACATTCAAACTCGTGATAAATGGGAGTCAGCACACATCAGCCGCCATTTAAAGTGCCTCTGAGGAACCCCAAATAAACTTTGGATGTTCTATGTGGCTCTTTCTGGCATTTTGTGGTCAGTTCCTACAGCACAAGTGATTATTTTTTGTGATCTATCTTAAGTATAAAAATAAGCATGTTTTTGAACAAGGCTGTGTAAAAAAAAATCTGGACTGTGTGAGGGATGCTTCGACAATAATGTAACATCTTAGCTATCACACAATTAATTCCATTTTTTTTACCTTACCAAAAGCACACACACATACACCACATGCACGCACATTCTCTGAACGAGGGGCACTCTTGTTGTTATGGCAATGACTTTTCCCTCAGTTTCCATTTCTACACAAACCCATTTGTTGTAATTAAAATTCACCAATTAAGAGAAATATTTGTATGTGTTTTTTCTTTTCATTTTTGAATATACATTACTACATGGTATGTGTAAAAGTAAATTTATCACTGTAGGCTTTTAAGTTATTTTATCATTTCTGTGCATTTTTATAAAAAATATTTATTTTTCCCAAGTGTTTTTGAATTTGACCATTTTTAATCGGCCTCCAATAAGTGGACTTTACGTAACTTGTTTTGAGAATCAGTGATGTTTAGCCCTCTATTGTTCCACACTTTAATTTTACATATTTTATTTAACCATTTTATAATATGGATCGAAAGCATACTTATGGTTTAGATTTTCTCTGAATATAAATGCACCAGTCTATTTTCAAATGGTGATAAATATTACGAGTTAACTAATTTCAAATGTCTAAATTTAAGATCTTTCCATCACGTCAAACATAATGCCATACTGTAGAAGTATGTGCTTGTTACTCTATTCGAAATCCTGTAATTAACTTGAGTGTGCAGATGTGTAAATCTATTTCAGGGTGTAGAGAGATTGTCTTTAATATTCGTCTGTTTCTATGGCAACGGCAGCATCCCCGCTGCTTTCACCATCTGGCTAACTCCAGTATACTTCAGTGGTAAAGTATACAAGAGACGAAATACTTCATCTGGTAGCATGCACAATATTATTAGATCCAGGCGTGAGTGGAAATTAAGTCTGACGCCATGTTATGTGAAGATAACACGAAAAAAATATATACCGGTACGTATAGGTTTTATTGTGGTAATTTTTAAAATGTGCACGACACCGTAATACGTGTTTTATTTTTTCCTTCATTCAGTTCAATTTATTTGAAGTGGTACAAACCAACATCAACAAAAAAAAACGTAAATGATTTTGTTTAAAAATTTAAACTGGAAGTAGTATGACGTTGCAATGTTTTGCTTGCGGAATAATATTGTCCGTACATAGCGGCTAATTTAGTCGCTGTCACAGTTGGCGCTTTTACTTCACAGGCTATAACAAAGACGATATATTAATGCAACATCTTTTAAATATATTTTAATGTTGGTGTTTGGTTGTCGCATCGAAGGAAAATTCGAAGTATTTTATAAATTAAATTATTTTAATTGTTTTGCCGTTTCCTGAGCCGCTGTTGCAAGCCGGATATTTTTCCTGTCGCACGTTAAACCACGATATCCAATCAGAAACCAACATATTGACATACTTCCGCACATGTGACCTACTGTCATGGAAGCCCCCGTGCGCACATCTGCGGCGTAAAATCTGTCGCCTTTTCCATTCTGTCCTACTTTATATTTCCTGTTTCATTAAAATTGAGCCATGAGGCGTCTACTACAGCTTGGACGTTCCTTTTCTCGCTGCCGCGCGCGTCTGTGCCACCAGAGCGTGTACAAAAGTCACGCCAATGTACGAAGTGTGGGAGTGGACCTCGGAGACAAGTGAGTTGATTGCAGCCGAGTTTCGATTTTTGCGGAAGTCCTCAAAAGATGGAGCATGATAAAACCATGAATTAAGATCGTTTCGTGATTGCGATGAAGGGCCACTCGGAAAAGAATGGCAGACATGGGACTACGAGGTTCAGTTGTTAAAACGATCCCAAAAGTCGCTGCTTGAACACTAATTAGTTTTCTAAAAGAAAACAGAAAAATATATGACGAGCCTTGTAAGATTAGAAAGGGAAATATTTAGTCCCGCCAATATATCGGCACGACATTTCTTCGAAAAAAAGGCTTGAATCCTTTCAGGTTTTTGTAAGTAAGTTTTTATATGCTTGTAACTGGCAGAAAATTGGAGATTTCCTCTGGGAGGTTGGCCAAGTTTGCTGATGGCTCTGCTGTAGTCCAGGTAGAACCACAACTTATCTGTTAAAAAGCAAAGCTGCGGTGTTGTTGGATGCACACAGTCATTGCTTGTGATGTGCACATTTTATTTTGTTTAACATTTCTAACTGTCTTTCCGAAGCTGGGTGACACCTCTGTGATGGTGACGGCTGTGAGCAAAACCAAACCATCTCCCTCTCAGTTCATGCCGCTGGTGGTATGTCATTTAAGCACAAGGTCAATATGTTCTGCTATTCTGGTGAGTAAAATCTGCTCTTTGATTGATTGGTTGGCAGGTAGACTACAGACAGAAAGCGGCCGCCGCCGGCAGGATCCCGACTAACTATTTGAGGCGAGAGATGGGCACCACCGACCATGAGATTCTCACCAGCAGACTAATAGGTAACCTTAAAAACACAACCAATATTATGGTACTGCGCTTATACATGGGACCCAACTTCCTTTTCCTCCTGAAAAACGGTTTAGTAATCTGTTAATGACATTTTAATTCATATCAATTGGGAAAGATGATTTGGGATAAGAATGTTTGTGTTCCAAGCTTTGTTGATGGAATGAAGGAAATCTGTCAATCAAATCACCATTGTATATTTTTTTTTTTACAGACAGGTCCATTCGACCTCTTTTCCCAAGCGGGTACTTTTATGACACTCAGGTTGGTTCTACTTATTTTCAACTTGTAGCATCCAATATATTTTTTTAGCTCATTCACTGCCATTCGTGAATTTATTTGGCAATTGAAAATATGAGGTGTAGCACCATTCCCGAATTTGTTTGGCTTTTGGTTTTTATTGGCACGATAAAGTGCTGGTTAGGGCTCTGGCAATGTTTTTTCCCTTCCACAACGGGGCAGTATTTGCCTTTTGTATAGACGCCTCCACTTGCACCTCATATTACTCCAGAACCAAATAAGATAGAAATTAACTTTTTTTCCTGATAAAAGAAGAGAGTCCAAGTTTTTTTTACGCTGCATTATGCTTATATAGTCCTAAAACTCAATATTCTGTGGGTCCTGGGATTTGAGTGAAAATGACAAAAACCTTGGCACTGGAGTGGACACGTTTTCGCACATTAATCCCGTTAATCCAGTTCTCTCTTTAATATTTAGGCATTAACACGATGCTGGTGTATTTTTATAGATTCTATGTAACCTGCTGGCTGTGGATGGCGTCAATGATCCGGACGTGCTGGCTATTAACGCAGGTGAGAAATAAATATTTTATCACAAAAATGACAGTTGATGGTCACCGTTTTGCTGTCTTTTCTGTTCAAGCCTCAGCTGCTCTCGCTCTCTCGGACATCCCTTGGAACGGACCCATAGGTGAGCGACGTGCACTTTACACATATTTGAACATTTTGGAACAGTGAGGGAATTTTTTGTCACTCCAGCAATGACGGAATTTATACAGATGCCAGTTTGTACGTATTGACTGCAGGTGCTGTGCGTATGGGAATGGTGGAGGGCGAGCTACTGGTCAACCCCACCAGAGCGCAGATGGCAACTAGCACGCTCAACATGATCGTGGCAGGAGCCCCCAGCAGTCAAGTGGGTCAGTCAAGCATTACGAATAACATTTAAAGGACAACCGACACCATTTTTTTGTTTCCTAACTGACATCAGAAAAACGTTTTATAGCATCTAAAATACCCAAAACACACAGGTTGAAATTTTTAGTCAAATGCAAAACACCAATAAAAATGACTTAAAGTGTCCCAAAATTACTTCAAAATGACCTCAGAAATGGCAAGTTTCAAAAGGTCCCGCCCCCTTATTCGTGACGTTATGCCAGGACGTCTTGCCTTGCTTGAGAATCAAAACAATGGCTTCAGATTCGGAGAAGATGCTTTCTTATAAACTCATCCAGTTATGAATATGATTCAAATAGTTCTGAAGAAGAAAGCATAAATGTTTGCAATCGATTAAAGAAGTCCTTCTGTCTCATTTTGAGGCATCTGGACTCCAATGTAGCGCCAGAAAATGCACAAGATGGCGGCCAAGCTCTGTTGGAAATGGGCTGATTTGTCTGCTGGGAATTTGTGTCAACTAGTATCAAATAGTAGTCTTGATGCAACACACAACGATTCACCATCACGTTATTTATGTTTTTTCTTTCTACTTTCGCCATCAACACGAAGTTTTCAGACCAAACAAATTACCAAAAATGTATTGTGTGTCGCTTTCTCGGTCACGTGACGTGACGTCAGGCATCGTCCTCAACTCGAAAACAAGACTTCCTGAATATTCAGCTCGAGTCTTAAAACGTAAAATATAGCTATATGCCGTGGAATCTTTGTAAAATACGCTCAGTAGAAGTCATTTGAAATGATTTTACAAATTATGGACACAACTTGTCCGTAGCCGTCGGTTGTCCATTAAGTACCCAAGCAAAACTTCTCCACTACAGTGTGGCACTCCACTGTTACATTAGCTTTTATCCACTCATTCCTGTTGTTTACAAGTGAGGTCGAGTGGCAAAAATGTGGGAAAATACCAGCTTTTTTTATTATGTTGATGATGATGATGATAACGTTATGTCCGGATGCCATTTCTGATGGGCAGTGATGATCGAGGCGTCTGCAGAGAACGTTCTGCAGCAGGATTTCTGTCACGCCGTCAAGGTGGCCGTCAAGTATGCGCAGCAGATCATCCTGGCCATCCAGCAACTGGCGCGGGAGCTTCAAGTCACCAAGCGCACGCCACCCAAAATGTTCTTGGCACCCGCGGAAATGGTGGCGCACGTGCAACAGTAAGGACGCACACTCACCGCTCTCATATTGATGTGTCATGTGGTGGCCATGGAAACAACTTGTGGTTCTATCATGATGGATATAGAACAAGGGTGTCAAACTCATTTGTTGCCGCGGGCCGCATTGTAGTTCTGGTTTCCTCTCGGGGGCCGTTATGAATTTGAGGAAGACATTAGAATGTTTCATTCCTTTCACATATTACATATAGAGCGCACAAAAAAATTATGAATAACGAGTTTTAAATTTTTAAGTAACAAATAATGACTGTTAGTGTGGCTTACATGAGACGATTTGAAATTTTGGTTCTCACTTTAGCAAGCATCATGGCACTTGATATTCTAGATTTGCATTCGCGGGCCGAATAAAATGATGTGACCGGACAGATTTTACCCCCGGGTCTTGACTTTGACACCTGCGCTCTAGAAGGTCACGTCGGCTCTGTTCAAAAATAAAAATAGATGAAACAGAGGGGTCTTGGGTAGTGAATTTAATGTACAGTAGATGTAAAACAATGAATTCTTTTGACATACACTTTATATTCTTTAAAAATACATGACTAATGTCATGATGCCAAAAGAAATATGATATGAATAATTTAATTAGTGAATGAATAGAAATCATATCTAGTTGTACTAACTTCATCCTGTCTACTTGGTATCTCATTCTTTTCTCAATACTATAGAAATCATATCTGTTCAAGTTGTACAATGACTTAAAATCATCAGATTAAATTTATATTTGTTTAATTTGATTTTTTTCTTTTGAAAATGATTCATAATGTCATAGCTTTGATGTATCTTTTATTCATATGCAAATGTGGTGTTGTTTCTCATATGGGGTAACAACAATGTAGCATATTTTTATGCATCTTGTATTGTTTGATGTCCATGCAGATACGCCACCGATAAAATCTACGCTGTTTTCACCGATTACGCGCATGATAAGGTAAGCGCCAAATTTGCCAGGGATGCTCCATTTCAACCCGTCCTGCCTATTTGTTTTATTTATGTGCTTATTTATTTTTTCAACAATGCTTTGATTCCAGATTTCAAGAGACGACACCCTCAACAAGATTCGTCTGGAAACCGAAGAGCACCTCAAAGGTAAACGTCACTCTTTGTCCTGGACTTTCTTTGTCACGATTAAAGAATAAAAATTGTAATTCACTTGTTTTTATTTATATATTTTTTTTTATTCAGAGAAATTTCCTCATGCCGAACCTTTCGAAGTCATCGAGTCCTTCAACACTGTGAGCAGGGACATTTTTCGGAATTTAGTCCTCAATGAATACAAAAGGTGCGCATTTACAATGGATTATATTTTATGATCTACATATGTTAAAGATTTATGATTAAATTATGCGCGCTTAGGTGTGACGGCAGGGATTTAACGGCTGTGAGAGACATCTCCTGCGAGGTGGACCTCTTTAAACCCCTTCATGGCTCTGCATTGTTCCAGAGAGGGCAAACACAGGTGTGCAGTCTAGAAGATTGTTGTATTGCAAAAAAAAAGTCCATAAAAAAATATTTTCTTTAGGTGCTCTGTAGCGTCACGTTTGATTCACTGGAATCCAGCATCAAAGCAGACATCATCACCACAGCTTTAAGGTGAGAAGACAATTACGGAGATCCCTTGTGATCGCTTAAAACAGAGACTCCTTCACCTCCTGTCGTTTCCAGTTGACAAACAGAATCCATCCACAGCAGGGATTGAGAAAAATAGACCAAAACGTTCGGTCAGACCATATGAAGTCACCCCTACTAGCTTCATGCTAACATATAATATGAAAAGCCTCAGACCAGCTACCGCAAATTAGCATACGGTAGAATTCTCTATAATTCTAAACCATGAAACAATTGCTGTTGTCACACATAAAAACTAAGACAAAATGATCACTTATTGAAGCGTTTAGTTGGGGACCTTCTTTGCCTTTTCTTCTAATATATTGCATTTCCTCATATTAAATTATGACACTGGATTATTTTTTTTTTTGTCCGCAGTGGCATCAAGGACAAAAATTTCATGCTACATTATGAGGTGAATGTTTTGTTTAATAAAAAATAGAGCAAGTTTTTATTTTTTGTTTGTTTGTTTGTTTGTTTTTGGGTAATGCAGTTGAGTCATCAACACTGGTTTTCGTTTCAGTTCCCACCCTACGCCACCAACGAGATCGGCAAGATGGGCGGTCTCAACAGGAGAGAGCTCGGACACGGTGAGTTTATAATACAATACAATAGATATAGATTTATATCGAGCTTTAACAACAGCTGAAATTTTAACAAAGCGCTTAACATGGACAACTATCATATACAGGAAATATAGTAATACCTCGTTTATCGTGGTTAAAGCGGACTGGGATGATGTAGTGAACATATTTAATAGGCCAAATTTAGTGGAACACAGTACAGGACATGCATAAAGAAGCAAAGTAAATGTTTGTAGAACAGGACAAAACTTTAATGCAATCAAGTAAACAGTTTGCATGAATTCCTCAAGCTTTTCCCTTTTTTTCTTATGTTTTATTTTTTGAATGTGCCCGTGCACTTTTGGGTTGTGGTGATTGGCAAACGGCACCCCATATTGGTTGCTGGTCAATTACAGGCAGCGTTGATTACGGATCTCATTTGTTTTAACAAAATACAACAAATAAATAGATAAATAAATAGATACATGAATGAATTAATGAATGAATACATAAATAGACATGAATCTAAATTTAAATATTTTTAAATAATGAAATATAAATATATAAATAAATCTACAAATATAAATACATATCAAAATATAAATAAATATCAATATATAAATACAAAAAAAATTATATATATATATATATATAAATAAGAAAATACATGTTTGGATGGTGTGTTTGTTTTGCTAGGGGCCCTGGCTGAGAAAGCGCTGCGGCCTGTCATCCCCAAAGACTTCCCTTTCACCATCAGGGTCACGGCCGAGGTGTTGGAGTCAAACGGTGAGAAGGGAATGAGCAAAGACGGGTGGAGAAGGGGGCAAAATGATTGGCTGGCTGACTGTTTTTTGTTTTTGCTCATCAGGGTCTTCATCTATGGCGTCGGCATGTGGGGGCAGCCTGGCGCTTATGGATGCAGGTAGTCAACGCAGGCCTTCTTTGTTTTTGTTTTATTTAAGACATTAATGAAGCATCTTTGAGTATGATTAGAAAAGGCTCAGATATAATCCCATTAAATAATGATGCCATAGTAAATGAAAAGATGTCGACATTCGGTAGCTAGATTTATCATTCCGCTTCTGACTAGCGTTCTAAAGTTTATTTGTTGTCTCAGGGGTTCCAATCTCGGCGGCTGTGGCCGGCGTGGCCGTGGGCCTCATCTCCAAATCCAACCCCGACAAGCCCTCAGAGATCCAAGACTACAGATTGCTCACTGACATTCTTGTAAGGTGCCATTTGTCCAAGCCAAACTGGTCGAGTGATGGCGAGTGAGCGTGACTCCGTGCCATCTGTAAAAATGTGTTGATGTGCAGGGAATTGAGGATTACCTCGGAGACATGGACTTCAAATTGGCAGGGACAAATAAAGGCATCACTGCGTTACAGGTATAAGCAGATTACTTGAACATGGTGGAACTGCATATTAAGAAAATATCAAATCCATTTTTGGGCTACATATTATTCGTGGATAACAAATTATTTCTCCAAAGAAAACCTCCTTTATTTATTTTTGTTGACCTTCCAGGCAGATGTGAAGATTCCCGGTCTGCCGCTTAAATTGGTCATGGAGGCCATCCAGCAGGCCACAGGTACCACCGTCATATCAATGTGCGAGAAACTGCCTCAATGACATTTTATTTTCTTCTCATTTGATGTGACAAAAATGACTTTTTAGTCGCCAAGCGTGAGATCTTAGGCATCATGAACAACACTCTGGCAAAACCCAGGACGAGCAGAAAGGAGAACGGGCCGGTTGTGGGTAAGTTTGGGATCAAATTTAATTTGTTGGAGGAATAATGAACTCATCAGCTGCCATTCTCGAATTTATTCAGGAGTTGAAAAGCATGACGTGGAGCGCAGCTCGCGATTTTGTTCTTTTTTTTTTTTTTTTCTTGCGGATGTGCCGATAAAGCGCTGCTCTGAAATCTGGCAATGTTTTTTCTCTTCCACAAGGGGGCAGCATTTGACTTTTGTCCATGTTAGCGCTTTGTTACAGCTTCAGCTGTTGTTAAAGCGCTATATACATCAATTTGTATTGTATTGTATTTTGGGCAGTTCCAGACCCGGTCTGGCCACCCTGTGTGGAGTTTGCATGTTCTCCCCGGGCCCATGTGGGTTTTCTCCGGGTTCTGCGGTTTCCTCCCACATTCCAAAAACATGCATGGCAGGCAGATTGAACACTCCAAATTGTCCCAAGGTGTGAGTGTGACTGTTGTATGTCTTTGTGTGCCTTGTGATTGGCTGGCAACAAATTCAGGGTGTCCCCCGCCTAGTGCCCGAAGACGGCTGGGATCGGCTCCAGCACCACCCACACCCCTAATTAAGCGGTACGGAAAATGGATGGATGGATGTGTCTTGGACAGCCGCCCTCATTTCAAGTTCATATAACTCCAGACCCATATAATTTAGGAATTAACTCTTTTTTTTCTGATGAAAGAAGAGAGTCTAAGGTTTCTTACGCTGAATTGAATGGTCATGTAGTCCTAAAACTCAATAATCTGTCGGTCCTGCAATTTGAGTGAAAATGACAAAAACCCTGGCACTGGAGCGGACATACTTTCATCGTCTGGCTGTGGATGAGTCAAGTATCCACAACAACCGTGAAAAAAAATGGGATTGAAACTCACTCTGAGTTTTGATTAGAGGGCTATCAATAAATTGAGATAAATAAAAGGAAGAATGACTGAAAAACGAAGATCATGGTTAATGTTGTTTTTTTTTGTCCCTCAGAGAACGTGCGCGTGCCCGTGTCCAGACGGGCTCGCTTCGTGGGGCCGGGCGGATACAACCTTCGCCGGTTACAAGCTCAGACGGGTAACGCTAGGCAGTTTTTTTCGCCGTTTTGATGGGAAGTTGATGCGGAAATTCCAGGAAATTGCGTTCGGTGTCTCTTACAGGCGTGACAATCAGTCAGATGGACGAGGAGACCTTCTCTGTGTTTGCTCCCACACCAGGAGCGTTGAATGAGGCGCAGGAATTCATCAGTGAAGTCTGCAAGGATGATGTGAGTGACTTTTTGTTTTGTATTGATTGTTGAATTTGTATGCAATTCGAAATGCGCCATCAAAAGTATTTTATGACATCACAGTTATTGTATTTTTTTACTTTGCAGCTCTAATAACAGCACAAATTACTGTTTAATGCGGATCGAATAACGTTTCCTAAGTATGTTTATTGTCCTTTATTTTGCAGCAAGAGCAGCAGCTGGAGTTTGGCGCCATTTACACTGCCACCATCACTGAAATAAGGTCAGCATGGAAAATATAGGGACTTTGTGCTTGTTTTGTTTTAAATTGAGAACAAAACTTCTTCTTTCTTTTAAAACTATACTTGTTTTTTTTTTTATGACGCAGAGATATTGGCGTCATGGTGAAGCTCTATCCCAACATGAGCGCCGTCCTGTTGCACAACTCCCAGTTGGACCACAAACGAGTGCGTGTGTGCATGTGTCCCTTAGTTGTGTATGTTCGAGAGAGAGCGAGACAGAGAGAGAGAGAGGCTGCAAAAGAATATAAGAGGATGATTGTGTGTGAGAGAGAGGGCAAAGTGCGTGTGGAAAAAAAAGCATGTGAGAGTCAAGCTACGATTAAGATATTTCTCCTGTTGTTCCTCCGTATTAGATCAAACATCCAAGTGCTTTGGGGTTAGAAGTGGGCCAGCAGATTCAGGTTTGTGTTCCCCCAGGCTAATTTTCACAACATGGTTGTTGCAATTCAACAAAAATGGAACCTCTTCTTCCGCCAGGTGAAGTATTTCGGACGGGACCCCACGGACGGCAGGATGCGCCTCTCGCGCAAAGTGCTTCAGTCGCCAGCCGCAACCGTGGTCAAGACATTGAGCGAGAAGCAGAGCATCTCCATGGCGACCGCCGCAAACAACACAGGCAATGTTGAACATTGAACAAGGCGAAAAACTCCCCAACGGTCCAAACACTATCGCTGGTCTTGACCCTTGGATGCACCACCGTGGAAAGTTGGACACGTGTTCACTTTGCTGTGGCAAAGAAGGAACGTGATTTAAATAAAAAACAATAGTGTAAAATATCACTTCTTTATTGTAAAATGTCTCAATCGCAATACAGTATATGTGAGGCCGAACTTTGTAAATAATGTTTTAGAATAGCTCTGTACGGTGAGTGTGTCATACAGTAATTATGAGGGTAACTCAAGATTTTAAATATGAATGGCATCGCAAAAAGTGAACCATAATCTCCGAATTTACTGTCACATTAAACAGAAAAAAATTAACCAATCTGTATTTAATACAACCGCATATTTCTGCATCAGCAAAGTTCACTTATGTTAATGTTAACAAACAATGCAAATGCCGTTGATGTTCAATGATTAGATTTGGTATTTGCAATTTTGGAAGCCACTGGAACTGGAATTTTGGAACCCGTGGCCTCCATAAATGTAAAATGTCATTTCAGTTACTATTTGGACAAAACATTTTTCATGAAGGGTGGTTAGCATGCAGAGATTGGAAGTTCAAGACCCGATCCGGCCTCCCTGTGTGTGGTCACTGGTTTGTATGTTCTCCCCAGGCCCATGTGGATTTTCTCTGGGTCCTCCGGTTTCCTCCCGCATTCCAAAAACATGCATGGCATGTTTGAACTCTAAATTGTAACCGAGGTGAGAGTGACTGATTGTTTGTCTCTGTGCCCTGCGATTGGCTGGCAACCAATTCAGGGTGCCTCGTGCCCGAAGACGGTTGGGATAGGCTCCAGCACTCCAAGACCCTAATGAGGAATACGTGATACGGATAATCGTGGATGGGTGGATTTTTCATGAATACAGTATATGAATAAGTAATAACTCCTGAAGGTTTTACATTTTTTTAGTTATCTTATTTTTCATTAACTATGCTAACATTGTTTACATTGTAATGATGTGGTTTCGCTGTTTGTATAAAATGGAACACGTATTACAGAATCTAGTGCATTTTTCCTCGTGGAAAAAAATATTTTGTGTTTTTAAAGGCCCTCCCTTTAAAAACACAAAATATTAAATACTTTGATGGCATTTCGATACATTTCAATAATCAAAAGAAATGACAAATTCGTTGCCTTAAATTTTGTTAATCTTCTCTGCCACTTTATTGGTTAAGGTATGTAGCGTTGATGGACTTTGTTCCTCCAGCACCCTCTAGCAGTTGTGTTACTCACTTCGACCGAAAAAAACCTCACGAGATCGGATTACAAGATGGCGCCCCGTGGCCGTTAGCGAGGAAGGAGGCCGTCGGAGTTGTGTTTCCTGTGTCCACCACCTCCTCTCCTCCTTCAAACGAGGGGAGGGGGTTTATCTTTCAACTTGTGCGCCGTGGCCGCGGGCATGCCGATTAAGTAGCAGTAGTAGTCACCACCGCCGACTTTTCGTGCCCGCCGCTTCCGTGCCGCGGAACATGCGGGCGGCAATAAAGTTGTCAGGCTAGGGAGGAAAACACCGAGACGCCTCGCTTAGCTTGTTAGCATCCAGCTAGCTTAGCCTGCTAGCTCCCCCTTCCCTGTTCACAATGTCGGACACTCGGCGGCGGGTGAAAGTTTATACGCTCAACGAAGACCGCCAGTGGGACGACCGGGGCACTGGGCACGTTTCGTCGACGTTTGTGGAACGACTGAAGGGAATATCTTTACTAGTTCGGGCTGAATCGGACGGTGAGTTTCCCACCACACCACCACCACCACTACAGACTGGTGGTAATAGCATCGCCACGCTAGCATTCGACGCGATCGGAGTAGCGTGGGGGTCCTCGAGTCACATGAAATTAATTAATTATTTTTTTCAAAGAATCACACTTGTTTTTTTAACAAGCGGTTTAATATTGTGACGTTTAGTCTTCTTTCATATTGAAAGACGCTCGTGGTGATTTAACACGTCCACTCGCCTTTTGTCCGATGCTATTTATCGTTTGTGTTCTCTCTCTGACTCAAAAGTGACTCAACTACCCTAAAAGTGCCGGAGGTTTGTTTTTAATCACAAGTCACATCGATAACATTGTTCTATGCATCTTACTTTAGGGTCACTGCTGTTGGAGTCGAAGATTAGCCCCAACACTGCCTATCAGAAACAGCAGGTAAGTGTCGTTGTTGCTTGACCGAGCCACAAAGGCAGTAAAAGACACATTTGCTGTGTTTTATGTCTACGTTAATCTATTATTAACAAGATTTGACTGTGCTTAAGGCTGTATTGCAAGTCAAGGGTGAACCACATGCAATTCATTACGAATTACATTAAACTTACGAGCAAGACCTGTCGAGCACAGTTAGATGCCCCTCGTAAAAATGTTCATGATTGACTGTAGGAATAGTTCAATGACTTAATATACCTATGACATCAAATCAAGCGCTTTCCTCCTTATTCGTGCAGGACACACTGATTGTCTGGTCCGAGGCGGATAATTATGACCTGGCTTTGAGTTTCCAGGAGAAGGCGGGCTGCGATGAGATCTGGGAAAAGATTTGTCAGGTAAACTGGAGTCGGGTGGAAATATTGTTTGGGGTTAAAGAAAGTTAATGAGATCACTCCACGCTTGGAGTTTTAAATTCTCAATGCGGCAGTTGTTTTGCTCCGTGGTGTGGATGTTACAAATTGTCCAATATAAATCGCCTTTGAAATGTAGTAGAATGCAATTTTCAAATTGCAATGGTACCTGTTTTTGCTGCTTAATTTCATTTTGTTAGTCAGGAGGCTTTAATCCTTTACGATATTGAAATTTAATTTCTTTAGTGTCTCTGTAAATTGATTGCTTAAGACGTGCTGTCGACGTGTTGACATCAGTTTTTCATGAGCCATGAAAAGTTACAGCTACAGATTTCTTTGCTGTTTTGTTGCAATGAGATTATGTTTACATCACACTTGCTCAGTAGAATTTTTGTGAAGTTGTGGGCACGAATGCATAGAAGACCGCAAGTCAAAGTTTTGAAATTGAAATACACTAAAGAAAGAGTCGTTCACACCAGTTTATTTGCCAGAAACAATCCGATCAAAACCATTTACAAATTAGATACTCTGTTATTTACCACAACACAGATTAATGTATTCCTTGTGTTTGTTTCATCCATCCTCATGTAGGTACAAGGGAAAGACCCTGCGTTGGACATCACCCAGGACCCCATCGACGAGTCAGAGGAGGAGCGCTTTGAGGAGATCCCAGAGACTAGCCACCTGGTGGAGCTGCCGCCCTGCGAGCTCAGCCACTTGGAGGAGATCGCCGACCTGGTGACGTCGGTGCTGTCGTCGCCCATTCGGCGGGAAAAATTGGCCTTGGCCCTCATGGGCGAGGACTACCTCAAGAAACTGCTGGGCCACTTCCGAGTTTGCGAGGACCTGGACAACCGGGAGGGCTTGCACCACCTGTACGAGATCGTCCGCGGCGTCCTTTTCCTCAACAAGGCCGCCCTCTTCGAGGTGATGTTCTCAGACGACTGCATCATGGACGTGGTGGGCTGCCTGGAGTACGACCCGGCGCTGGTCCAGCCCAAGCGACACCGCGAGTTCTTGACCAAGACGGCCAAGTTCAAGGAGGTGATCCCCATCACGGACTCCGAGTTAAGGCAGAAGATCCACCAGACGTACCGAGTGCAGTACATTCAGGACATCATCCTGCCCACGCCGTCTGTCTTTGAGGAGAACTTCCTCTCCACGCTCAACTCCTTCATTTTCTTCAACAAGGTGGAGATTGTCAGTATGCTGCAGGTACGAACTCGTTATTTCGCAAATATCGATGCCCACGAATGTCTGCAGAAACTGCATGAAAGTCTGGTGGAGCAGATTGTTGCCTTCCTTTTTTTTTTTTTTTTTTTTTGCAAAAAAAGCACAATGGCCCCTTTGGTGTCCAGCGATGGCAGTCGAATGGCACCGACATTCCTCCCATTCAAAAACAGCACTGGCATATTATTACTGCCAAAAAGGCGCAACCGCTCTGCACAGTCTCCTCCTTGATGAATGTCGTGGCTAAAAATGCTGAAAAACAATCCATATCTGTTCCACATGACGCACAACAACACAAAGTGACAAAAGAAAACACACAAAAAAGACAAAAACAACAAAAAAAGCAAGGCTCATGAGAGCACTTGCTGACGGCTGCCTCCTCAGACGCCATCTTGGGAAAAAAAACAAAAAGCGTTCAATTAAATATTCAACGCAGCGCAAGAAACCTTAGACTCTCTTCTTTCATCAGAAAAAAAAGTTCATTTCTACCATATTTATTTCTACGTCTGTGTAAGCTCTCAGTCGTACAGGAGTGGTCCATTGATGAGAAGGTTTCTTCAGCCGTCATCTGTACAAAAGTGAAGGTTTCGGACGTTTCGCCTCCTATCCACGAGGCTTCGTCAGCGAACTAAAGTCTGACTGGTCGTATCGGCCCCATTTATATATCCCTAATGTCCAGACATGGTGGCGCCGGACATATTTTGTTCTGGAATATGAGGCGCAAGTGGGTGCGGCTGTACAAAAGGCAAATGCTGCTCCCTTGTGGAAGGGAAAAAAAAAAACATTGCCAGAGGCCTGACCAGCGCCTTATCGGGAATGGTAGTGATTGAGTTAAAGATTACTTTTTGTGACCATCATGAGCCGAGGACCCATGTATTGACTTTTTGTCACAAAACTGTTTCACCTTTCACACCCAGTCAAGTGCAATAAAACAAAACAGTAATCATATTATGAAACAAATGGTTAGCCCATTTGCCGTGTTAAGCACATTGGTGCATTTTAATGATAGATTGATCCACTCCGTGGCAGTACTGTTATTTGTTGCACCTAAGCTTTAGATATTGGGAAGCCTGATTAAGGCGCAGATGACCGTTGCAGGTCGCCGTTCCAAATTCATCAATCCTGCTTTTTATGCCCATAAACAAGGCCGCAATGACGTCGATTTATTATTGTGAGATGGAGGAAGCCTTTTAACTGCGTTTTCTTTTCTGCTCGCCGCAGGAGGACGAGAAGTTCCTCACAGAAGTTTTTGCACAGCTCACAGACGAAAGCACGGAGGAGAGCAAAAGGCGAGAACTTGTGAGTGCCAACAAAGGTTGTTTTTAATTCTCACTTAGGTCACATTGTAATATCCCGCGTCATTTCTACCTTCGACCATATTTTATTTATTTATTCGTAGTCATCGTGCCTCAACTCACAACAGTTCAGAAGATACTAAACAATTATTAAACTATCTCACCGGAGCGGGTTGGATTGATGCTAATGAAAACCAGTATGGGTCGCGCGACGCGGCAGTGGTCAACCTCCAAGTGTAAAATCACTTCCCCCGTTTCTCCCCCGCAGGTGAATTTCGTCAAGGAATTCTGCGCCTTCTCGCAGACGTTGCAGCCCCAAAACAGGGACGCTTTCTTCAAAACGCTGGCCAATCTCGGTATTTTACCCGCGCTGGAAATAGTCATGGTGAGCAAAATCCGGTGCTGATGGGAGGAGAGGGTGAAAAGAAATGTGCGTTTTTATTGATTTTTTTGGTTTTGTTTTCTCACCTCAGGGAATGGACGACCTGCATGTGAGGGCGGCAGCGACGGATATCTTCTCCTACCTGGTGGAATTCAGCCCCTCTATGGTCCGCGAGTTTGTCATGCAGGAACTACAACAAACCGACGACGTAAGCGTCTGACCGCAAACAGTTTGTTGAAATTGAGAAAAGTCACCTGAGAACATTGGAAAATCACGGCTGACTTAATGTTTCGAGTGTTTTTCAGTCCAAGAATGCACTCCTGAAATAAGCTAGATCTTGTGATTGATTCAAATTAGAGATGCACTTTATTTAGTTCTTTTTGAATATGCATATGTTTTGACAGGATGTTCTGCTCATCAACGTGGTGATCAAGCAGATGATCTGCGACTCTGACCCCGAGTTGGGCGGCGCCGTCCAGCTGATGGGTCTACTCAGGACGCTCATCGACCCCGAGAACATGCTGGCCTCCACCAATGTCAGCGCGCTTGCAGATTTGAAACCTTTCAAATGATTTTTGACCCATTTGTGAGGCCATGTGCGCATCCCTTTGCGCAAGTTTAATGAACCTTTTCGCGCAGAAAACGGAGAAGACGGAGTTCCTGAGTTTCTTTTACAAGTACTGCATGCAAGTTTTAACGGCACCTCTGCTGGCCAACACAGCGCACGACAAGAATTCAAATGGTAAGCTGGCGACAGCCGTCTTTTAAGAGTCATTAGAACACGTGTGACATAAGGAGGTTCTGACTCGCCGTTCTCTTCAAAAGATTTGCAAGAGGCATCCACCAAGATCAACCCCGTGTGTCCAGGTGAGAGCGGTTATGATAAAATGTTTTTTTTTTTTTTACTTGTCCTTATTGGGGGGAGAAATGGGGGCGTGAGAGTTAACTGGAGCTAATTCAAAATACCGTAGTTTCCGGCATATAAGGCACATTCAAACGCCTTGATGTTCTTCAAAAGATGACACATTGGCTCGATTTTCCCCTGTGGAAGATGTGAAGCGCGTAACCCCAGCCTTTGCAGGAGCGCCTTCAAATCTGGTGTGTCATATATTTGGAAAACTTTTATATATTTATATATTATATACAGTAAAGTCTCGTTATATCGATATTCTCGGGAGTCCGAAAAAATATCGATATAACCGGACTATCGATATATCCGATCCTGCGGCATGTAAATTTTCTCCTTGCGTTCATAGAAATATTATCGTAATAAGCAGTACTATCGATATAACCGATATCGATATAACGAGACTTTACTGTATATGGACATTTTTTTTTCATTCGTTGGGGGTACGCCTTATACTCCATTGCGCCTTATGCAAAATACAGTACAAACCAGAAACTCACAACGACGTTGAGGTTAAAATAGTCTTAATTGAAGGTGCCCCTTAAACTCCGGTGCACCTTGTATATGGAAAAAGATTGACAATGTACCATTCATCACCTTATATACTGGAAAATACAATAACTGCTCACCGTTGGATGCCATATAGACCAGGATTGTTGAACTTTGGAATCATTCGTTGCAGTTTAAATTTTATTTAGATTTTTTATTTTAATCAGGTTTTAGAGCGAGTGTGTTAGTTATTTTTGAATACTTCATTTAATGTTAATAAAATTAATGAACCCATTTACTCCGAGCGTGTTCATATGGACACAGATAAATTCCTTTTCAAATGCATTAATGTTGTTTCTTGCCACATTCATTATTGTTAATTACATACTCCGTTTGAACCTATTTGATACTGTTTTGATTTTTCACATGAACACGTTTGGCATAAAAGTAAATGAATGCGGTATTTAGCAGGTTAAATGTCATTAGGTATTATGCAAAGTATGTTGCAATGTGAGGTCATTTTTCAACATTGTTCAGGTGTGCCTATCAGTTCCAACATTTGCATCTTGTGCCTTATTTATTTGTGTATTATTATTTTTCTATGTTATTTATTTGTGCGTGTAGGAAGGTACAGGTAAGGCCTTCGTTTGTTGTTGTTCTATTCATTCATTCATTTATGATTTTTTTTTTTTCGTCCACCCCCGTAGATAATTTTCAGACAGCCCAACTGCTGGCTCTGATCCTGGAGCTGATGACCTTCTGCGTGGAGCACCACACATACCACATCAAGACCTACATCATGAACAAAGACCTGCTGCGGAGAGTGCTGGTGCTCATGAACTCCAAGCACACCTTCCTTGCCCTCTGTAAGCGCGCACGTCAACAAACGGACCCCCCCCTCCCCCCCAATCGCAGGGTGCTCCTTTACCGTCTTGTTTGGGTCTTTTGCGTGCCAAAGGCGCGCTGCGTTTCATGCGGCGGATCATCGGGCTGAAGGACGAGTACTACAACCGCTACATCATCAAAGGGAACCTGTTTGAGCCGGTCATCAACGCGCTGCTGGACAACGGCACGCGATACAACCTCCTCAACTCGGCCGTCATCGAGCTCTTTGAGTTCATCAAAGTGGTGCGTTGCGTGTGAGAAAGGGGCGTGTCTGATTTGTCGAGGGTTTGGTCTCACGTCTTCTGTTCGCAGGAGGACGTCAAGTCCCTCATCGCGCACATTGTGGATAACTTCTACAAAGCACTTGAGCCCATTGAGTACGTGCAGACCTTCAAGGGACTGAAGGGACGCTACGAGCAGGAGAAAGACCGACAGAGTCAGAAACTCACCAGGTGGGCACACGCTTCATTTTGCGGCTAAACGTTTTGTACGATCAAGAGGAGTTTTTAAGATGTCGTGGTGTTGGATGAAATGTCAGGACGGACCTCAAATACGTAATAAGCTTTACCGGTCGGTGAACTGGATTTGACCTTAACATTATCTCATTCATTTCAAAACTCCTTTTTAAACAACAAAATTCAAGTGTTTTTTTTTTTTAAACCATGATTTTTGTTTTTCTGTCGTTCTTTTATTTATCTCAACTTGTTGTTGGGCCTTTAATCAAAACTCGTCGAGTGCGTTTCAGTCCTATTTTATGTTTCAGGGTTCTTGTCGATCCTTAACTCATTCACTGCAAGACGATGCGCAAAAATGTGTCCACTCCAGTGCCATGTTTTTTTGTCATTTTCATTCAAATTGCATGACCCACACAATATTGAGTTTTAGGACTACAGAAATATTCAATTCGGTGTAAGAAACCTTCAACTCTCTTCTTTCATCAGAAAAAAAGTTCATTCCTAAGTTATATGAGTTTGACGTTATCTGAGCTTGAAATGGAGGCAGCTGTACAAAAAGTGCAAAAGCTGCACCCTTGTGAGAGGGAAAAACTTTGCCACAGGTCTGACCAGCTCTTTATCGGCACCGCAAGAAAAACCAAAACCCGAACAAATTCAGGAATGGCACTCCACATCATGCTTTTCAATTCCCAAATAAATTCAGGAACGGCAGTGAATGAGTTAAAAGTCCACAAAGGCACTTGACTTTCTTTAATCATTCAAACACTAAGTTATTTTTCACCTTGTGAATTTTACTAAATTGTCTCAAATCTCAAAGTAAATTAACATTCTTCAAAATGTAATTGGCGGATTGTGTCTTGTGGTATCGCCACACGATCAGTGTCTGAAAAAACAACCAATGAGGTTTTTTTTTGTTGTTTTTGTGAGAAATCCAATCCAAAAATGAATGCAAGTTGTATCCTAGTACTGTATTTTCGGTGTATAATGCACATCCAAAACCCTTCATTTACTTGAAAAGATGACCCTGCGCCCTATATGCAGGTGCGCCTTTTACGTGAAGTCATAGTGAGCCACAACAGGTCACTCGCAACTACTGTCAGCAGCCACTGAAGCCATTTCCCCCCAACTTCTACTGTAGCACCTTATAATGAGCTTTGCCTTATATTTGGAAAACTTTTATAGTTAATTGAAGGTGTGCATTTTATTTTCTTAGGTGCACATTTTATATGGAAAAGGTTTGATTTCATTGGGAGTGTGCCTTACGCACCGGAAAATACGGGACTCTGGGATGATTGTTGAGAACCTCAATTAAAATATGACAGGTAGGTACTTGCCACAACCCTCATGTCGATGTACTTTTTCAGATACCGGCGAGAGGCTCGCTCGGTGGACGAGGATGAAGAGCTGTGGTTCAACGAGGACGAAGACGACGACGAGGCCGAGGCGGTGGACAAGAGCCGCATGGAAGACGACTACTCGGACGACTACGGCAAGTACATGGAGGCCAAAAAAGGTCAGCACACCATCCGGCTTCTTTGGATTGCGATCGGCCGGGACACGTCGAGCTAACGCTGCCCTTTCCTCTCAGCCGGCGCGAACAACGGCAAATCTGCAGCGCCGCCTCCTACCTCGCCCCCCGCGCCGCCCAACAACACCTGCGCATCATCGGTCAAGACAGTCACACTTCCTGCCTCGCCGGTAGTCAAGGTAATTAATGACACACGCTCCAAAAGTCATTTGGCGATTGTTGGGCCAACTTGGATGTTGTTCCTAAATGTTGGCTCAATTCTCAGAACAGTCAAAGGAAATTTGACAAGCAATCATTAGCTTCCTAGCTCCAGCGCAAATTGAAATTGCCACAACGTTGACGCCGCAAAAAAAGTCATACGAGATGATGTCTTTCGAAAGCATTTTAACCATAGCAGCAGCTGTAAAAACATCAATACATTTTTTAAAAAAGCCCTCCCTCCCCTGAACATTTCACGTTGCGCCTGTCTTTCAGACCCCCCTTGTCGGTTTGGTGGACTATCCCGATGATGAGGACGAAGAGGAGGAAGACGAAGAGGAAGAAGAAACGGAATCGCAGAGGAAGCGCCCGCGTCTAAGTTCTTAACATCCCAGAAGTCTGCCACGCTCTTGGCCTGCTCGAGAATAGGATGGGGCCCCACCCTCACTAACCATTAACTCATCATCAAAGTGCCAAGCCCCCCCGGCCCCCCTTCCCTGTTTCGGCTTGGTTGTGATAGTTACAGAAGCCCGGAGGGAAGCGCCTCACTGATTGACAAAATGGAGGCCGCCGGTGAATGAACTGAGCCACAGGCCAGTCAAGCTAGCAGGACTAGCCCCCTCCCCCACAGACCGCCTTACCCAACCCCTCCTCACAACCCTGTCGTTGTTAGGACGCTTGTTCGTGGAAAGGAAGGCACACGTGCGACCAATGAGCTCAGATGACTTTGAAAAAGTACTGTACAGATGTTTTTTCTTCTTTCCACCCTTCCGTTTTAACATTGCCCCCCCCCCCCCCTGTGATCTCTCTCCCAGTTCAAAAGAAAGACAAAAAAAGGAAGGGGGGGGCGACAGCCGCACCCACCCTGCATTTTTAGGGGGGGGGGGGGGGTAGGTGGTGTCGCTGTTCTCTCCTTTGGTCCTGTTCATTCGATTCAATGTAAATCTGCAAATGCTGATTTAAAAAAAGAAGTAATCACGTTAAAACGACAGTAAAGTTGTTTTTGCAGCGTAATTTTCGGAAGCCAACACGGCTCAACTTCTATGTCCTTGTCACCAAGGGGAATTCATTTCAAAGCAAACTGTTGATTCGTTTTGACCACTTTGTAACTTGACATGAATTTCAATCTTATTTGATACACAATTTTTATACAAATGTCACCACCGAATGGACTCTTATTTACGTGACCATAGCTTGTATCATTGTGCTTTGCGTGCTTGGGAAGCAATTTGAAGGCGGCAGGATGGGGAACACTTCAAGTAGAAACTCCTAAAAACATTTCAGACCGGTTACCTAATCCCACTTCTGGAGCGTAACCAGAGGGGGAAGAAAGCATTACATGACGCAATTCACTTTACAAAAGGTGATATATTCGAGAGCATAGTATGTGGAATCTTGCATGAGTACTTCATGGTGCATCATCGGGGCTTAAAAGTATTGTATATTCTTACGCCATTATGCACAAAAAAACACGTAAAAGCACAAGCGTATTACCGATATAATGTAACATCGGGACTAAGCGTCTTCTGATGCAGTTGCGCTGTTGCATCTACAGCACTACATGCAGTTTACACGATGTACTTCTTGCGACACGATTAATACAAACATAGTTGGGTCCATAATTGGGACCCATGATGTTTCTAAAACAGCAGGGGGTGGCAAACATGTGGCTCCATTTTTTTGTTTTTGACAACCGCTTTCACGCTGGCCTCTTTTAAGTACTGCCTTGGTCTTGACTTGTTGCCATCTGTGTAGCCGCAGATGGATAGATAGATTTTTCCGAATAGCGTGCATCTCTAGCTATACAATATTGGTGTTAACTATTTTGCAACATTAATACTCCACTATAATTTAGAATTTCACACAGCCTTTAGAATATTTACAACCAACTGCTTATTTATCTGACAATCGCGCCATGGTTTTGTTGTTCCAAAAAGGAAAGAAAAATACAGCGTCGAAAATGCTTATGTGGAGCTGGATCGAATTGGCATCAGCTTGTGGTCCTGCCTCCTGAATCAAGCTTCTCTGCGTGGCAAATAATTATCCGAAAGCGTGAATACGCACCTCCGAAAGATTCAAGTGACTCAATTCCCAGTTCTACCGCCCAAAGTGTGAAAGCGTCTCTCATCCAGGAAGATCTGTGCGAGGTTACTGCGTCTAACGGGAGAACAAAGGTGAGCATTACCACTTGTGTGAAAATAAATACATGCGACTGCATTGGTATTGCACACGGAGCTCATTTCTTGATGACTTCCTCTTTCAGCTTGTCGGCCAGGTGTTTTCTCTTCTGCAGCTTCTTGCGCTCCTCCGTCGAAATCTCCTGGGAGAAAGAAAAAAAAATGTTGTGTCTCAATCAACTGTGACCAGCATCGTGTCCGGTAGGACTCACAGAGGCTGGAGGAGGTGCAGGCATGGGAGGAGGGCAAGGTGTCTCTTGCTCGGGCCCGCAGGTCTGCTTGGTGGTCCGGTCTTTCTTGAGAGCGTGCAGCTTGTCACGCTGCTGCCGCAAGTAGGCCGCCCTCTGCTGGAGACGCTCTTGCTGTGACACCGACAGCTCCTGTTGACGACAACGAATTGCTGGCATGTGTGTGGATTGGACAGACGACGCACAACCTTGGATTTTTTTTCCGAACATCAGGTGCACTTACACGAGAGATGTTTTAAATGGTCCGTCTTCAGAAAGCTATTCCGAATGTTAATGTAATTGCAGATATGTACAACTTCATCCACTCAGTCACAATTATGGAGAGCTGTTTGTAATATTTTTCTGTGAAGAAAGGTTGCCAGTGACTTGAAAATAGCCCAAAATAAGGTTATTTAATGTACAGTATTTTTAATAATTTAAAGTTGAAGGTTGATTTTATATATGTTTATATATTTTAAAGCCATACATTGAAATGAGTAAGTGTTAGAGCCATAAGAAATTTCATTTAATGATAGATTTTTGTTGTTGTTCACAATTGTATCATTACAATTTGAAAAAGGTGCAATAGGTATTGCTGTTTTACTTAATGTAAATTTATTAGCGATATTGAGGTAGATGGGCTCCATTAGTCATCCTGTCTTTAGTCCGTTAAAAAAAGGCCACGACGTGTTGAGGTAAGCACTATGCGGAAGACAGTCAAGCACGGAGCGACAACTTTTCTGATCGGTACGTCTGAATTCACTTCATCAGATCATCTGAATTCAGCTAATCGGGACGTCTGAATTCACCTGATCAGGCCGTCTGCAGTCACCTGAACAGATCGTCTCAAGTCACCTGATGAAACTGACAGATCTTCTGAAGTCATGTGACGTTTGAAGTCACATGATCCCATCGTGTTTCGTCACACGTTAAGATCGTGTTCTGAATGTGATCAGAGCATGTTCACATTGTGTTTCGTGTTAGTATAAAAGGCCAGTGTCAAAGTTATATTCACTCACTCACTTTTACTCTCTTCTTTTGATGAGCCTTGATTCAAGAAAATAAAGCGAACATTTTTTGGATCAACGATGACAGCCTCGTCTTTTTGTCGTCATTAATAATAAAGGAAAGGAACGCGTCATTACAAAACCAAAGAGGACTCACGTTATAAGGCTGAGCAAAGCCGGCCTCCCGGTGCGCCTCGTCCAGCCAGGCTTGCTCAGAGCTGATGGATGCTTTCACGGGCGGCAGGACTCGTGGCTCGACTCGTGGCTCCTTGCTCAAATTAGTGCCGTCTACGCGTGCATTTATCCCACATATTACCACATATTACGTCGAATCAACTTGAAATGTGACTAACTTTACCGGAGGTTTGTGTCGAAGATGAGGACAAGCTGCTTTTTTCTAAATGCTTCACATCAGGCGTGACGGCCAACTTGGTCTCGGCTTTTGTGGATGCTTTACCGTTGACCTGGAAAATGACGACAAATATTGTCCTCAAAATATGTATAATTAGCGTAGATGTTTATTTTTTGGGGGTGCAAACCTGATTGGACTGCGCAGCTGCACTCTTCCCATCTGTCATTTGTGCTCGGTGGGCATTTGGGCCACTCTTGTCAGCCTGAGAGGTGGGGGGGGGGGGAATATTCAACCAATCAACACCGTCCGCTCAATTTAATTGATTTGAGGTTGGCGTTTGACCTGGCCAGAGCCGCCATCTTGTGCTTCACCAGCAGACGTCGAACACGCACGCTCCTCATCCAGCAGCAACCTCCACGACATTTCCTCTTCGTACTCCTCTTTGGACTTTCTGAAAAAGGAACGAGGAGGTTGTTGAGATAAAACAGCATCAGATGCGGGAAAAAATCTTGTTTCTCACCATGGTAATGATGGGAAAATGAGGCCTCATGAAGCAATAAGGCTTTCCACCCAAATGGTTCACTTTTTGGCCAATACATTATGGAGCTTCACTCGCTCTACTGCGCCATCATGTGGATAATAAATGTCATGACAGTGATAAAAGGCAGGGAGTTGTGATGTGAATGAATGTGCGTGTGTTACTTGAAAGAATAACTGCTTTACTTTAGACATTGACACACAAACAAGGAGCAAGTCACACCCTTTGTTCACTGATGTTGAAGGAAAGGTGTTCTGTTGGTACCCAATTTCTTGAGAACTAAATTCACACTTCACCTTTTAAAATATCAGCAAGTAGAAGAACGACATTAAAATGAGGGATACACCGTGTTGTCACAGTAATTGACATTATATATTCACACCATTTTGGCTCAAATCCCGTTTGTATCAACTGCTGGTAGCCAACGACAATGCTGCCGCCGATCGCTACTATCGTCACGGCAAACCAGCAAAAGTCATCCTCAATCGTATATTTTTTTTTTAATCGCTGCATAAGGTCGGATTGATAAAAGCATAACGTGCGCATGCGGCGTCAGCTGTTTACATTTCTGCCCAATTTAGCGTTTTTTTTTAAATCATTTAAAAGAATGTATGGCGTACTAAAACTTGTAGACGGGAATTGTAATACAGTAAAGTCTCGTTATATCGATATCGTTTATATTGATAATACTGCTTATTACGACACTATTTTCCTTTCCCGTGCGCATTTCTAGTCTTTTTATGTATAATTAGTTCCATTTAGTACGATTCGTGGTTTATACGATAATCCGGTTACTACGGTGCTCTTTTTCATCTCCCGCCGGCCATTTTGCTATGTTTATATTGATACAAAAGATACTTAAGGTGAATTGATATTTGCTTAGGGGTTTCTATACAGTACCACCATTATCGAAATCTGTATCGGTCGCGCCGTTGGTCGACTTGGTCACGTGACGTGGTCACGTGACTTGGTTACGTAACCAGCTCCCGTGTAGCAGACGCCATTTTCATTTTCAGACGCCAGCTCGTGTGTAGCAGACGCTGATAAATTCCTTATTATTCCTATAAAATTAATAATCATAATCATAATAATACATTGCATTTTAAGTACCTTTCAAAGCTCTCAGGACACTTTACAGTCACAGACAAGCATAGGTACTATAATAAATAAAATATAATCACAAATAGAATACAATTATAAATAGAAACAAGAGAAAGAGCTCCACAGAAAAAGCAATTTTAAGTAGGTGGGTTTTGACATGGGACTTGAAGGTGGGAAGAGAATCAATGTTACGAATGTTTGGAGGAAGTGAGTTCCAGAGTTTGGGGGCAGAGCAGTTAAAAGCTCTGTCCCCCATCGTGCGATAAATAAATAAATATAAATGTTTGTTTTTAATGGGATTTTCATTTAGTCAAAAAAAAATACAGTGATACCTTGGCTTACAAACTTAATTGGTTGCCAGACAGAGTGTGTAAGGCAAAAGGTGTGTATCCCAAAAAATTATTTCCCATAGGAAACCATTAAAATGAGAATAATCTGTTCCCAGGTCCCTATAAAACATAATTTTCTACTTTCTAATTTTCTAAGCCTTAAAACTACACAAAATATACCTTATTTCATGTATAATAAATGTGCTATGGTATTATAAATTCTCAAAAAGACTTTATCAACATCGCGGGGATAATACTAGTGGGTCTCAATCGGCAGTACATTTGCACCTAAAAGCTAGCAACCACTCATTTGACGACAATGAGGTTAAAATCGTAGCGAAAGAACATGGATAGTTTGAAAGGGGAGTAAAAGAAGCAATTTTCATAAAACAACTAAATCCTTCATCAAACCGGTTTGGTGGGGTGAGGTTCAATTTGGATCGTTCGTACAACAACTTACTTAGGCAACATAGGATTAGGAATACTGATGAGGTGATACCGGTGGAGGTGGGGCATTCAGACCAGTCGTTAGAACAATCAGTGGAGTGGCAGGGAGTAGTCCTCTGCTCCCCCCAACCTGAGAGCAGGGTCCTATCATAGCAGAGTCCGACACCGCCATGTCTGCACAGTAGGGATATATATAGGGCCTAAACTACCAGTAAGACTTTAGTTTGCTGACGAAGTTTCTTGGATAAGAAGCGAAACGTCCGACACCTTCAAAGTTTTTTAATTGAGTTAAAAAAACTAGGGTTCCAATTTTAAAATAAGGTTTCAAACAAGGGGTATAATCTCGTATTATGCATTCAATTTGGGTTTTGAAGATGGGTAGTGTTGGTGTTATTTCTCCTGGAGTGTTGTCAGTCATCCCAAACCACTCCAGAAGATGGCGCACCTAATCTTTACCAATTAACCAATTATCGACGGTGCTGTTTTGGATTTGGGGAGGCTCCAGTATCAAAATAACCATTCTTCCTCAGTAGCGGCTTGCTACTGGTGTCAATGGCGCCTCCTGAAAGTAGCCTGAGCCTAAGTAGCTTAATGCAGACGTTTGTTCTGGGTCAGGATGCTGCTCGCCAAATCCTATCTGGAGAACGGGACAGCACTGTGGCCGACTTAGATGAGATCATGACACATATATTAAGTGTAATCAACGCACCCACGCACAACGCATCAGCTTTTTTGGGGAAGTGGGGGGAACATTGATTTGAGCTGTAATTGATATTTCCGCTTTCATGTTAAAAAAAAATACTTGTGGAATTACTATGACTCAATTCTTACTTGAGGACCTCCTGCAGGATCTTCATCTCTTGCTGCTGCAGCTCTGTCATCACGTCATCGCCATCAGTCAAGCAATCGGGGAGCGCTCCTAGAGGGGTGGGGGGGGGCATGTTTGTTTACCAGCCACATTCACTCACTTTCTGTAGATTTACGTGTTTTTATTTATATGGAAAGTGGGGAGGTTCAACATATAATTGTTGATAAACCATTGTAAATGTTTATTAGGATGTATCTGATTAGGATTTTGCTAATTTATGATGCTTGTCAACTGATTCATTTCTTAGCATTGTTTGGGTTTCAACTAACTATCATTGGTTCAAAAAGAATCTTAAAGTATTGTTCAAAGTGTGCGAACACCTAACTTACCATTCCTTTCTTTAATGACCCGCAGAGCCTGAAGCTGTAACTCCATATTCTTCTGGACCATCAGCGTGCGAAAAATTTGGAAGTCATCTGTGGCAAGGACTGGCTGGAACACAGACTGAAGCAGAATAAAAAGCAAAAAAGGTATGTCTTTTACTTTTCCCAGTTATTGTCACAAATACAGCTCTCGGGTTTTGTGCGAGAAGGAATTTTGTGGACCTGCACAGTTTTAGACTTGGCAAAAGGGGAGGTGCATGCATCCAAAAACTGTTGCTCATTGATGCCCACATCCTGCATGTAATTCTCCAATAGCTTCTCAACCTGTGGAAAAAAAGTCCAAAGTTGTAGCTCAATACTTTCGGAAATTTATATTGAGTAGTTTGACTCAAAATGTAAAACCTACATCGATTCGTACAGTGACACATTTATTGATTGCCGTTTAATCATTTTAATTTGTGTTACTTTACGTTTACAATTCCATAGAAATGTTCATAATTAACTTAAGAATGAAAATAACAAATGCATAAGTTTTGCTAAAGTCTTATTTGGATAATTATGACACGTTATTTTATTCATGTATATTGTTAATAACATTAGATTTTTGTGCTCAGGAAGTTTTGTCATTTAAAGTTTTTTGTGTATATTTCGATATAGTAATTGTTAGCATGTGGAGAAACAGCTGTACTCACCAACTTTTTATACTGCAGATGGATTTCCGTGTACGCTAACTTATTTTCATCTTCATCATCAAACACTGAAATGCAACGACATGGACATTAGTCAATGAGGGGTGTCCAAATTCACATTTTCTTTCCGTTGTTTTCTTCAAAGAAAAACAAGACACTTTTGATCATTATATCTCGTAAGTGGTATCACTATTGCACGATGATTGTAACAATTAACTGCTACTTTTCAAACTGACGTCACTTGGGTGGGGAAAACGTTGAAAAACAGTTCAACGTTTTAAGAACGCTACATTGTGTTAACATTAGTTTTAGCCACTGAGGCCAAGATGGAGGATGAAAGAAGTACTTTTTCCTCTCTTAATTTCAACTCTTAATTCTTGTCTTTATCACGCGCCTCTTTCAGCAAAACGTAAGATATGTTTTAACTTGAATTACAATGTCAATTTATATCACAATGTACATCGTAAAACAAAACATGTTGGCGTGTCACCATAGAGACCCCATAAAAGCTAAGCTTTTGTTTACATCGGCCATCAACATTCAGTCAAACTGCTCCGTACCCTCTTATGTCAGTCACCTTACTCCCCGCTATGCCATTGCCACTCAGACGCACACAAAACCTTACAGTTGAACGGCTTTTGAAAGTTTAGTTCAAGTTTTGTGCAAGTCTTTTTCTCAATGTGGCGCGGCTGTATCCAGTCGTGCTAATGTTAGCTAGGTGGTGCTAATGCACCACTTAGTTTACGTTAAGTCGACAACAGTCTTTGTTGCTCTTTCTGTGTTACATATAAATATGCAATTTCGTTGCTTGTTCTGTGAGAATTTAATAAATTCCAAGTCGACAACAGTCTTTGTTGCTCTTTCTGTGTTACATATAAATATGCAATTTCGTTGCTTGTTCTGTGAGAATTTAATAAATTCCCAGGAGACTGGCGATACCTGTTCTTTCCCTCCTCCAACACGCCTGATTCAAATGGTCAGCTCATCAGTAAGCTCTGCAGCAGCCTGAAGATGATCAGGTGTGTTAGAGGAGAGAAACATCGATAACATGCAGGAAAGAGACCTCCGACTACCAGAACCTGAGACATATTTATTATAAAAATAGAAAATAAATACGTTACGAAAACTGAACTAAAAGCGTCTCAATGAAGTCAAAAATGTACTTTCTTTGAATGAAATCTAGGTTTGTTTCAATGAGCACAACACTGACATATATTTCTGTTATAATTCCACAGATATATCGGAGACATGGTTTCGTTTATCATGGTAAAATTCTGGAAAAAAAATAATGTTTATGTGGCAGGGTGAAAAACGTGCAAATATTAACATACAAAGCCAAACTAATGGAAAATAATTGAGTATTCATCTCGTAACTGCTGCATTTATTCACTCAGGTTTGTTTCATGGCTTTGGGAAAATAATGTTTTGTTTTGAAAACTAATATTTTCAATTACAATGCGCGTACGTTAGTAGACACACAGATAAAATATGCGAACATGCCTCTTGCCATACAGACAACTCACGTTAGCCTTAGCTTGAGCCAAAATGGAGGGTAGTAGAGGTAGTAGCTAATGACACTTGATTTTTCCAACCTAATTTTATTCATTTACTGCTACCGCTAATGACTCTCACGCCGTTATTGGTTTAGAGAAAATAATCACATGGTTTTTTTTATATCTCGAATTTACAATACCGATTGGCGGCAAAATTTCTACAATAGTCGAGATGTAAATCACTTGACGCGCATTATTAGCTTTCCCCACTGAAGCCACAATGGAGGCTGATGGAGCTTCCGCGCAAACGTAAACAAAACTCACAATATGACCTGCTGTGTCTGTGTGTGCAAAATGTCACCTGTGCATTTGTGCTCCATGAAATCCGCAATAGGGATGACCCATTCGGGACTTCCCAGGTAGCCCACGATGCTCTCCACGACCCACTCGCTGTCGTCCTCGGCCATGTTGGGTCCAGAAATCAGCGATGGTTGCGGCAGTTGCTGGCCGAAGACGAGCGGCGCTCTTGCGGGCTTGTACGCTTCCAAATTCGGCTACTGTTCCTACGTACGTTGCCGGCAGTTATGCAAGTATATGTTGATTGTTGCGCTCCATAAACAGCCCCCCATTGCACACGTGTGCATTCGCAGCGAATGGGGCCTTTTAGTTTTTTTTTTTCACCAAGAGGAGTGAAGAATTGCTGCGCACTCGTGGAGTCCAGGGTGGCGACGCCTGGTCGTTGCCAAGGAACCAATGACGTCACATGCTTTTCTCAAGTCAATTGAAACTTATGCTACTTACTCCCCGAACTGTAGTCAAGTTGTAGTAATAATAATAATAATAATAATAATAATAATAATAATAATAATAATAATAATAATAATAATAATAATAATAATAATACACATTTAATTTACAAGCGCATTTCAAAGCAGCCAATGACACGTTACAATTAAAAGAACAATAATTACCAGAACAATAAAACCATAAATAAAATGTCTGTGTAAGCTCTCAGTCGTACAGGAGTGGTCCATCGATGAAAAGGTTTCTTTAGCCGCCATCTGTACTTTTTTGAAGGTGTTGGGCGTTTCGCTTCTAATGACCCGGAGAAGCGAAACGTCCGATACCTTCAAAAAAAGTACAGATGACGGCTGAAGAAACCTTTTCATCCATAAATAAAATGATAATAAAAGAGCTCATTAAACTAAACTGTGATTTAAATTTTAAATGAATGAATGAATGAATGAATGAATGAATGAATGAATGAATGAATGAATGAATGAATGAATGAATGAATGGATGAATGGATGGATGAATGAATGATGCCCCCTTTGGGCATTCTTTTCCGAATTTCAGCTTTGAGTGTCATGATGAGGTTGCAAGAGAACGACTGGAAGAATCAAAGAGGTGCAAAAGCGGATAACTTTGTAAACTTGAAAACCACAAAAAAAAAACACTAAATTGTGCAAAATAACCCTGCAGAAGTCAGACAACAGGGGGAGCCAAACTTCAACCATTCATAATTTTAAATGTGTTTTTATTTGGACTTTCAAACCCTTCCACAAAAAACACGTCACAGTTTTGCCGTTTAAGATCAACATGTAAAAGTCATGTTAACAATGCTAAATCTAATGCAATCACACACGCAGTTAACATCAGTTAAGCAAGAAGCCAATAGGCTTTGGGGAAACGCTTGCGCACGCACACGCGCCACATAATAAGGACTTCATTCATTGACACGCGCCATTTCCACGATAACTCGACTGGATCTCTGCACAGTGAGCACATAGGCGCAAACGCGCGCACTGAGCCAAACTCTTCCTGCAGGCGAATGTGAACCAAACTTTCATTTCATCTCTCTGTAGGTGCAGAATCCCTGCAGCCAAATGTCCGAGAGCAGCCCTCATGGCAAGAGCGCTGGTACGTCGACGGAGGATGTGTTTGGTGACACCGACGTGGGGAAAGGAGGACTCAGCCTCCCCAGGACGCTGGTATGGAGGAACATCTGGCTCATGGCCATGCTACATGCCGGAGCTCTCTATGGAATCTACCTCATCCCGACCGCTTGTGCACTCACCCTCGCCTGGAGTAAGTAACATGAACACATTGTATAATTTTGATTAAGAATGTTGGTTGAAGGCGTGTGGATGGGTTGTACATTTACAATATTCAAAATGGATGAGAAGGTTTCTTCAGCCGTCATCTGTACAAATTTAAAGGTTTCGGACGTTTCGCCTCCTATCCAAGAGGCTTCGTCAGCGAACTAAAGTCTGACTGGTCGTATCGGCCATATTTATATATCCCGAATGGCCAGACATGGCGGTGCCGGACACAGCTATGATAGGTCCCTACTCTCAGGTTAGGGGGAGCAGAGGACCACTCCCTGTGGCCCCACTGATTGTTCCGACATTCCTGACTAACGACTGGCCCATTTGCCCCACTTCCACCGGTATCACCTCATCAGCATTACGAATGTTCCCTAACCTGTTTTGCCTAAGCAGGCTATTGTATGAACGATCCAAATTGAACCTCATCCCACCAGACCGGTTTAATGAAGGATTTTGTTGTTTTATGAGAATCGCTTCTTTTACTCCCCTTTATGAAGACAAAATAAACAGGTTAATCATTGATTCTAACACTTATGAGCAACTAAACCCTTCCAATAGATACAAGAAAGAAATGATAGACTGTCTCCAAAAGTTAGAGAAAGGAAAACACATAGACAAACAGATGTATTTTAGATTATACCCGGGAGAGGCCACGCCTTGTATCTATGGCCTGCCAAAAATACATAAAGAAGGGTTCCCCCTCAGACCCATTGTT
The DNA here is from genome assembly GCF_051943395.1 of Hippocampus bargibanti. Taxonomy (NCBI): domain Eukaryota; kingdom Metazoa; phylum Chordata; class Actinopteri; order Syngnathiformes; family Syngnathidae; genus Hippocampus; species Hippocampus bargibanti. The sequence continues at coordinate 8,172,099 of NC_142746.1, read as the reverse complement.
TGGAGCATTGAGTCCGCTACATACAATGTAGCCAAATATTTAAAAACTATCTTAGCTCCGTTGGTTGGTAACACAGAATATCACGTAGAGAACACCACAGGGTTTGTAGAGAGGATCAAAGACCTCATATTGGAACCTGAGGAAACTTTGGCATCATACGATGTGACTTCTCTCTTTACATCTGTCCCAACCCCAGCAGCAGTCTCAGTGGTGAGGACGAGACTGCTGGTGGACGTTTCTCTGCATGAAAGAACCAAACTTAAACCGGATCACATCTGCCAATTATTGGAAATCTGCCTTAATACTACGTATTTTCAATTTCGGGAAAAAAATTATAAACAAATCCGTGGTTGTGCTATGGGCTCACCAGTTTCACCCATAGTGGCTAATTTGTACATGGAAGAGATGGAGAAACAGGCCCTCACATCCTTCCCGGGGACAAAACCTAGACACTGGTTTAGATATGTGGACAATACTTTTGTCATAATTAAAAAACAAGAAATTCAATCCTTCACAGATCACCTCAACTCGGTAGACATCAACATTAAATTTACTTGTGAGGACATTAAAGAGAACCAACTCGCCTTCTTGGATTGTAAAGTAATTATAAAAGAGGACAGAGCGCTAAAAACAGAAGTCTTTAGGAAGGCTACGCACACTGACCAATACTTACTTTTTGACTCTAACCACCCTTTACAACACAAACTAGGAGTTATCAGAACCCTCCAGCATAGGGCTAAACTAATACCAACTAGCATTGAAGGTAGAGAAAAGGAGTCAAAACATATCAGGCGAGCCCTCACTAACTGTGGGTACCCTCAGTGGTCATTCAACAAATGTCAGAAAGAAAGAATAGGGAATGAAACCAATAATTCTCAAGATACAAAAAGGTAAGGCCTTATACCTTATATTGCAGGAGTTTCTGAAAAATTACAAAGAGTCATTTGGCAACACAACATTCCTACTTATTTCAAACCGATAAACACGTTAAGGCAAAAATTAGTGCATCCAAAAGATAGGCTGCCAAATGAAAAACAAAGTAATGTAGTTTATTCCATACATTGTAAGAATGAAAATTGTAAAGAGCAGTACATTGGGGAGACTCAACAAATTCTCAAAAAAAGACTTTATCAACATCGCAGGGATAATACAAGTGGGCCTCAATCGGCAGTACATTTCCACCTAAAAGCTAGCAACCACTCATTTGATGACAATGAGGTTAAAATCTTAGCGAAAGAACATAGATGGTTTGAAAGGGGGGTAAAAGAAGCGATTCTTATAAAACAACAAAATTCTGGTCTGGTGGGGTGAGGTTCAATTTGGATTGTTTATACAATAGCCTGCTTAGGAAAAACAGGTTAGGCAACATTCGTAATGCTGATGAGGTGATACCGGTGGGAAATGTGGGGGAAATGGGCCAGTCGTTAGTCAGGAATGTAGGAACAATCAGTGGGGCCACAGGGAGTGGTCCTCTGCTCCCCCCAACCTGAGAGTAGGGACCTATCATAGCTGTGTCCGTCACCGTCATGTCAGGACATTAGGAATATATAAATAGGGCCGATATGCCCAGTCAGACTTTAGTTCGCTGACGAAGCCTCTTGGATAGGAGGTGAAACGTCCGAAACCTTTAAAAAAAGTACAGATGACGGCTGAAGAAACCTTCTCATCGATGGACCATTCCTGTACGACTGAGAGCTTACACAGACGAATATTCAAAATGTCATTATATAATAATAATAATAATAATAATAATAATAATAATAATAATAATAATAATAATAATAATAATAATAATAATAATAATACATTTCATTTATCGTCTTAATGTTAATGCGTACACGCAGACTGATGAGGGGAAAAGGGATGCTTCTTAATTATTGATGAAATATATTTTTCAAGTTTTGTTTTCAAACAATGAATAATAATAATTATACATTTCATTTATAAGCGCCTTTCAAAACTCTCCAGGACACTTTACAGACACAGGATATTTTTCCTGTGGGTGAGTGAGGTTACTGCGGTTGTATTTGTAGCCTACAATGTCCATATTGTACACAATAACTCTGCGTCATGCAACATTGATGATATCAAATAATAAAAATTTTATTATATTAACATGTGCTGCTGCCAACTACAGCTCACGTCCAGATATTTGCTCACATCCTCCCGCACGATCCCACCTCTTAAAGGCGCACATCTCACAGAAGGATACTGCGGTTTGCGCTTTTTTTCAAAATAATGTTGCATTTTTTTGTGCAAAAACAAAAATTAAAACAAACGCAAGGGGTTTCTGTGTACCACAACTCATGCTCAGCCTCGCACACGCAGACTCGAGTTCCTGATAACACTCACACCAAAAATAAATATACAATAACATGATTTAAAACCATGCAGCCCACACACGGATATTCTACAGCACAGGTGTCAAAGCCAAGGCCCGGGGGCCAAATCTGGTCCGGCATGTCATTTTATTCGGTCCGCGAAAGCAAATCAAGCATGTCAAGTGCCATGATGCTTGCTAAAGTCCCAATCAAAATTTCAAATTGTCATATGTAAACCACATTACTCATTATTCTTGACTTCAGATTTGAAAATTAGTTATTCATTAATTTGTTGTGCGCTCTTGATGTAATATATGGAGGAGATTAAACATTCTAATGTTTTGTCCAAATTCATAACGGCCCCTGAGAGGAAACCGTAATTACAATGTGGAGCACAGCAAAAAATGACTGACACTCCTCCTCTACAGTATGCACAGGACTTAAACTTTCTAAAAGTAGGTTATATGGTGATATTCTCATTGTTTAGATTTTATAAGATGCATGTAATGTACAACACCCTTTTTTAAAAAGAGTTATTTTTAGGTGCGCTGGAATGAATTTGCTGCCGCAAAATGTTCCCAATTTTCCAAATCATTTTGGAAAAGTTGCAGCCTCCATAGCCGACGGATGGGTGCATTTCACAAATTCCAGAACAGTCCTCACTTTGTCGCCAGTCTCCCCCCTCCACACCCACCCTCCCTTTCCCGCCTCCCCCTCTTCCCCCTTGTCTTTGCAATGCCGGGCCGCACATCATTTCACAGCGGAAGACAAAGCACAATCAACACTCTCATAGACATTCCATTGTGGCCCTCGTGGCACCACAAGACAATTTGTCTTTGGCTGCCAGATGGGCCCCTGCATTCTTGCGCCCGACGCATCCAAACAACAACAAACTGCACACCTGACCTCATAGTCAGTCCAACGATGAAACGTTGTCTTTTCTCTTTCCGCCAGCTGCCGTGTGCTTCTTCTTCAGTGCCCTCGGCGTAACGGCGGGTGCACACAGGTTATGGAGCCACAGATCGTACAAGGCATCAGCGGCCCTAAGGGTCTTCCTGGCTCTTGCAAACTCAATGGCCTTTCAGGTATTAGACTCGCTAACACTGTGAGGCATGATTGCGATGAGGTGGTGGCAAAGAAATGATATGCAGACATGCACGTTCGTGAAATTTGCCTGGATTTAACATATCACGGTCGTGAACGCAGTAAAAAGCGATGATGAGTGGAACCTTTGGTACCTAGAACCCCGGAGAGGATTTACAGGACTTAATCTAGCTAAACGTGACCCATAAATTATCAATAAAAAATATGATTCCTGTTCCATCCTGGTCATTGTTTTCGATGGTTCTTGGTTGAGTTGTTACTGTTAAGAAAATTTCTTTTTTTTGGTAACCCTGAAGTGTGCATTGACACAAAATTTTATTGCATTGCATTCAAGCCAATCGTTTAATTTCCATATCATAAATTGGTATTGTTAACCTCATGAACTAAGAGCCGATTTCACCAAAACATAAATTAGAATATATAGATGTTTCGATCATTTTAAATCATGAAACCGATATGTCGCTCTGCCTTTTTGTTCTCGCACTCAGAACGGCATTTACGAATGGGCGAGGGACCACCGTGTCCATCACAAATATTCGGAGACGGACGCTGACCCGCACAACGCAAAGCGGGGTTTCTTCTTCGCTCACATTGGATGGCTGCTGGTTCGCAAACACCCCGATGTCATGGAGAAGGGACGAAAAGTGGAACTGTCTGACCTGAAGGCTGATAAAGTGGTCATGTTCCAAAAGCGGTAAGAACTCGGTCCGGTTGTGAAAAAAAAATACAAAATAATAATAATAATAATAATAATAATAATAATAATAATAATAATAATAACGAACATTACATTCGCGAGCATATAGTCTTGGCTAACAAACTAGTTTTCGGCGGACAAACAAAACCACACAACGCCACAGTGGCTGGCGGAGTGGTTTTCGGCGGATGGACACCAAACCGCACCGTCAAATAGCGCCACACCTCTTTTGTTTGAGTGCAGACGTGGTTTGTTATCGTGTGGAGTACTTTTGCTATTATGGGACTGAAAAAGACCCCACCACAGGCTAGTGTTTAGCCGAAGAGGACACAAAAGAAAATTACGGTCGAGCAGAAGAAGGAGACCATCGAGGTGTGCGTTTGTGTGATTTAGCGTCCCACTACCAGTACACTAAGTCGAACATTGCTACGTGTGGCTGAGGGTGTTTCTGTGTTGTCTAAGCAACGGTCTCAGGCAATAAAAGAGGTTGAAAAACTTCTGTTGATTTGGATGAACGAAAAGCAACTAACAGGGGACAGTGTGAGTGAGGGTATTATCGCATCACTAGGATATTATCAAGATGCAACTACATCAACGACCATCACAAATGTAAATAAAAAGACTTTATTATATAGTACAGTTTATTTATTTAATTACTATACAATAGGACATTTATTAAACATAAAATAAGGTCTATTTTGTGTAGTTTTAAGGCTTATTTAGTAGAAATGTATGTTTTTTTGGGGACCTGGGAACGGATTATTCAAATTTTTTATGTTTTCTTATGGGAAATAAATGTTCGGCAGAAGAATATCTCATCACTCGTGATTTCAGGCACTACAAGATCTCCGTGTTGATCCTGTGCTTCCTGGTGCCCATGTTGGTGCCCTGGTACTTCTGGAGCGAGTCCCTCCTGGTGGGCTACTTCCTGCCCGTGTTGCTGAGGTACACCGTTGGGCTCAACGCCACCTGGCTGGTCAACAGCGCCGCGCACATGTGGGGAAACAGGCCGTATGACCACACCATCAACCCCCGGGAGAACAGGATCGTCGCCTTTAGCGCCATAGGTGGGACATTATTATTATTATTATTATTATTATTATTATTATTATTATTATTATTATTATTATTATTATTATTATTATTATTTTAACGTCCAAAAGGCCAAAAGAAAAAAAAGAATAATGCTTCCCTCCTCTTTTTTTTCTTTCTGTTTTATGCAAATATATGAACCGTTTTAGTGTCTCTTTACATGTGTTGCTCTGCCATTTTTATTCCTACATAAAAATAACAGTAACCAACTGTTTTTATACTGCTTGTTGTGAGTATCCCCACACCCGAGTCGTCGTTCTTGACTCCCTCTGTCCCTTTGCCAGGCGAAGGCTTCCACAACTACCACCACACATTCCCCTTCGACTACGCCACCAGCGAATTCGGCTACAAGCTCAACCTCACCACCGCCTTCATCGACCTCATGTGCTTCCTGCGTTTGGCTAGCGAGCGCCGGTCGGCGTCCAAGGAGATGATAGCGGCCCGCGTGCAGCGGACGGGCGACGCCAGCTTTAAAAGTGGCTGAGCCGCAACGTCGCATTCTGATGATGATGATGATGATGATTAGGAGACACTGCGTGCTACTGACTTACTTTGATCACTTTTCTAACAGGTAGCATTTTCAGTGTTTGGTCATTCAGTGCATTATTGTGGCGCAACATGGTACTACAACACTAAAGTCGCACACCCCTAAATTTCGACACGCTTGTCTATTGTAAAAAGTCATCTGAATCGACTAGCTTCACGTTTGTCGTCTTTGGGGTTAAAAACATAATGCGCGCATTGTGGTTGGAGGCCCGGGAGTCAATGGGTTTTTCTGCACACACACGCATGGGAACCTCTCCCTGATATGTTTATGCTGTTGTTTTTGATTTGAAGATAATGTTGGCCCTCAGATAAAACTGTCAGTCAAAAATGCGCTGCGGCAAAACATTTCGGAGTCATGTGTAGGGGGTGGAGTGGGAGGGGAGTTCATGTCTTACAAAGGTGACCACTAATATAACCGGAAGCAAAAATCATCCTAATAGACTGGTGTTGTATCATTATTGCTTTCTTACACCGATTTGGACGTGACTTGTAAGTCAGAGTTAGACAGTTGTTTTTTTTGACAAATATATGTATATATTATACCGTATTTGGAAAGCTTTTTTCATTCATTGCCTTACATTCCGGCGTGTCTTGTATGTGGAAAACGTTTGAAAATACACCATTCATTGGTGGTGTGCCTTATACTCCGGTGCACCTTATATACCGGAAAATATGGTACCTTACATTTGGAATGGTAGGATAACACTTAGATGAAATTCAATGTTTTTTTAGGTATAATCATCTCATCATATAATTAAATATTCTGTACACACCCAAAAATGTGAGCGATTAACGACTAGAATCACACATTTGTCAAGTATTGGACAGTTTTGGCACAACAACCCAAACATATAATAAGTAGTTATTGTTATTCTTGAGTTTTAATAGCATATAAGCCAGCTAAATTATAATAACAATACATTTTATTTCTAAGCGTCTTTCAAAACTCAAGGACAGTTTTATTAGAATTAGGAGTTAATAGTGATAAAAACATGACGATTAAGACGCGGTCACACTTCGCTTAGACACAGACAGACGTACAGTAAGACAGGCAGAGAGACAGACACAAACACACGCGCGTCGTGCTTTTTTCACTTTTTGTTCTCTTTTTTCCAGCCTTTCAGTTTCAGTGTTTTTGTGGGACACCTTGTACGTTAATTGAGTGCCCCGTCCTCAACCTTGTGATTGCCATCTGGCTAACTCATGTTTGTCGCACGCACACGCAAAAAGAATTGTGCACACTTGCGTCACTATCTCGCTGGGCATTTTTAAGATAGCGCCGCACGTCGTCTGAGTTGTTGGGACATTCCTCGTTTGACAGTTCGTTGCGGTGCAGCCAGTGTGTATCAACGTTTGTCGTCAAAGCAGCAGCGAATTGAACGAGTCTTTTTTTCAACACGTTGGAATGAGATGTAGAGTAACAAAAAGAGGCGGGGAAATATATATAAAAGGTTAATGGAGCTGTGAACTACATTACCCCCTGCTGGACAAATAGGGCTAATGGCAGAAAAAATGAAAAAAGAAGCACAAAAAAGTAATTTGTTGCCATAAATTACTCCAAAAAACATTTACGAATGTCAAGGGCATATTATGGAATATCACACATCAAATACATTATTAAATGAACAAGTCCAATAATTAAAATGGTCGATTCAAATTAATGTGACGGTTTACTAACTGTCGTTTTAAGACACAACAAAATACTACACACTAAACCGCCCGAAAAAAACGGACTATGATTTATCCTCAATTTTTGAAATTACCCTAGGGTAAAAAATAAATACTTACGTAGTGAGAATGTACGTATAGGTAACGTCACTAAATATTCATAAAACTTCCAGAAATATATTTCCATTCATTTGGGTGTACCTAATGAAGTGGCCGAAATCTGACCACCTCATTTCCATTATATTACACACACGCGCGCACGCACACACACACACGCACGCACACGCACACGCACGCACACACACACACACACACACACACACACACACACACACACACACACACACACACACACACACACACACACACACACACACACACACACACACACACACACACACTAGGATGGAACCCTTCTTTTAACCATTCGTTTGTATCTTAATCCAAAAACATCCTTTGAAAGTATTTTGTCCTAATCCTAATTTGCACACAAGAAGGTTGTATTTCCAGGGAGAGAGACCTGCATGCATGGCAGGATTTATTTGGGCACATGAATTGTCCCCTCTTTTGGGATGCAAATGTCAAATGTTGACTGATTGGCAGTCCACGACGATTGCCACCTACTTTGATTTGAGGTTACGAACACGCCGATATATTTTATTATTTTTTTAAACCATTTCTACACAGCCCTCGTTTGATCCCTTTAATTAATTATATTGCCAAAACGTGCTTTTCTTCTTGCTGTTATTTTGTCTCTAATTCGTTGTCTGTGGTACGCGTTCCGATTTGCAGACTGTTTAGTCTGTTTACTTTGCTGCAGTGTAAATTGAATTCAGTCGTAAATCAATAATAATAATAATAATAATAATAATAATAATAATAATAATAATAATAATAATACATTTCATTTACAAGCGCCTTTCAAAACTCTCAAGGTCACTTTACAGTCACATGATCAGTTTTTCTGTGGTAGATAGCTAAATCAAGGACGGCAGGCAAAAATATGTCATTGTAAAATAAAAATAACAAAATTCTGCGGATGGACAAATGATATATATATATATATATATATATATATATATATATATATATATATATATATATATATATATATATATATATATATATATATATATATATATATATATATAATCAACAAAATCTGTTGAAGAATCAAGTTTAAGTAACCTAATTATCAAGTTTAAGTCATCTGTTGAAAGTAAATACCAGAATATAAAACATTTTAATCGTGGAAATTGTTTTTCCCAAACATCAAAAACTGATTTACACGGGTTTAATGCTCGTGTTTTTAAAATAAAGAATTTAAGCACGTTTATTCAAATTGTTCTCAAACGAGGACGCAACGCAAGTGGTTATCTTGCCAGTAGAATAAAAAATGTATGTTGATCATGACATTTTACATAAAAACATACACATTATTGACAATTTGAAACACAGACCCGAACTCTTCACATTTAAAACCCGATTATTTTACATGAAGAAATAAAGTTTCAATAACAGAATTCCGTCATCAACTGTTGACCTGCTTATGTTCCCCCCATTTTCCAATTAATCACATGATTAATCAGAGTGCAATTTTCGAAGAAAAACAACTTGACCACTTGGATACATTGACGTAACGACGCCATTACTGATTGAATCACAAACGTATTTTGTGTCATATCAACCTAACACGTATGTCCCCAATCCCCACGGAAGTCAGCTCCAGTGTTTTGTTTTCGTTTGTTTATTGTTTAGTTTTTCAGTCTTTTCCCCTTTCGTCGCAGGCGAAGCAGATCGTCCGTCTCTCGAAGCCCCCCCCCCCCCCTAGTTTTTATAATCTCGGTCTCCTCTCACTGCCACCACCGTCGCGACTCTTTGGGATTGACCGCGAGGGGGAAAGAAGATGGGGGAAGGTGAGGGAATAGGTTCAGGGGTGTGCGGGGCAATCTTTAATTAAGCAGATAATCTCTTGTTGAGGAAGAGAGTGGCTCCATTTCAGAGCGCCCCCCCTCCTCACCCCCCACTTTCCTCATCCTCGTCCAGTTTTGCAGGAGAACCTCTTCAGTCTCCATCTCCTTCGTCACCTGTCAGCATGTTCGTGCATTGGGAGGTTCGCTTCTACATTTTCATCCTACTAGCTCACATGAGGTCTTACTGCTGCTGGTGAGTGCAGTCCGCCCCATTTCCTCTGCATGCGTTTAATACACGCACTTCATTTTTGATTGAGCTATTGAAAGGAGGATACTTTTTGAGCAATATTCGTTTTTGTAGTTTATAATGCTTGGGTCACATTCCAATGGCATTTTTGGAATAGTAAATAAGGAAGATAGGGAAGAAAATAATTACATAAAAACATTTACAAATTAAGTAAATACATTAGTATGCAAAGAGAGAAAGCTATTATGTATAGCTGCAAATAATACGTGAGAATGTAAACAACCAAAATGTTCCTGACTAAGGAATTAGATAACTATCCGTTAAAAAGGGAGCAAAGCAGTCTGTCTGTCTGTCTGTCTGTCTGTCTGTCTGTCTGTCTGTCTGTCTGTCTGTCTGTCTGTCTGTCTATCTATCTATCTATCTATCTATCTATCTATCTATCTATCTATCTATCTATCTATCTATCTATCTATCTATCTATCTATCTATCTATCTATCTATCTATCTATCCATCCATCCATCCATCCATCCATCCATCCATATATATATATATAATTCCAACTAATTTATATGTATTATAGTTGGAACAAATTAAGTAAGAACATTTCCATTAATTTCAATGGGAGGAGATGCCTTGAGATACTTGTGCTTCAATTCTTGACATGGTCATCGAACTTTTTAAATGTATTGCTTTTGCTGATCCCACCAGAGAAATTGTAGTTTCTATCACACGCTGCTAGTTGTTTGTTGTTCGCAGTTAACCAACGTCACCTTTCTTCACTTCAAATGACTTGAAATGATTTCCCGCATCCATCTATTCATTTCCTGAGGGATGTAACTGAGCTGTCACTCGTGTATAGAAATAGCATAAGTACAGTGACTATTATGGGATATTTCCATCCTTATCGGTTGTGTGTGATAGTTTCCCATGCGCTAATGAGTGGAATGTGTTATGGACACTGAGCTTCCCGGAGTTGAATAAGCTGTCTCCGTTTCCAGGTCAGTGAATAATTTCTTGATGACTGGACCCAAGGTAAGCCAACTTCCTTTTGATCTCTCCTTCCCATCCCCAGGAGAAAAAAGGACAAAAAAACATGCTCCCACTTTTACTTTTTCCTCACTGTGTGTGAGTGTGTGTGTTTCTCACTCCTTCACGTTTTTGTGTGGTGTCCATGCAAGGATTAATGCACCCATATTCTTCCTCATTCTTTCCCCTCCTGCATGCGTACACTTGACCTTATTGGGGAGGCTGTGTGTGTGTGTGTGTGTGTGTGTGTGTGTGTGTGTGTGTGTGTGTGTGTGTGTGTGTGTGTGTGTGTGTGTGTGTGTGTGTGTGTGCGCGCGCGCATGTGTGGGTGTGTGCGCATGTGCGTTTGTTTGCAGCAACGGGTTAATGTGTTAAGACGCAAAGGCGGCTATTGCTTTAGTGGGTGGTCATCATTAGTGAGACCCTGGGCCCCGTGTGTGTGTGTGTGTGTGTAGTGCTACTCGAAAAAAAGCCACTTGAGAAATATTAGCCGTCTGATCATTCACACACTCATCGTGGTGGGCAGTGCAATTTGTACCTGATCCACCACAATTGCATCACATTTGGAGAAGAAATTCACAAAAACAAATTTGATTAGCTGAGCCTTTATTCGTCTCACAATGGAGATATTTACATTTCACAGCAGCAAAAACAAAATGCAGGAGCTGCTGTAAAGGCAGCCACTCACGCGGCACCTTCTTGAAGTAAAAAGCTGAAGAGTTTAAAGTTGGAATGAGTTGATTCTGTCAAGAAATGTGAAAATTAGCAGCAAATATTTGAAAGACATTTTAAGTAGTGGCTATTCCAAAATTTGAAAATAAAAGCTATGATCTATGATCTGAACGGTTTAAATTTGGAATGGTTTGAAACGGTCAAAAAATGTGCGAGTCAGAGCTAAAATCCCCCACATTATTATTATTTTGAATATGTGAAACAAAATTGTAATCAAAATGATGTCAATACATTAAACGTGTGACGGTTCATCAACATGTGTGGAAATCAGAATTTTTAATAACAGGCTTTTATAGTGACAAAAAAATACAATACAATACAGTATAGCGCTTTAAAACAGCTGAAGCTGTAACAAAGCTCTTAACATGAACAACTATCATATTCAGGAAATAAAGCAGTTACAAAGATAGAAAAAAAGCAACAAGAACTTTTTTTTAAAATCCAAACAGTATTTATCATACACTCACTAAAGCACAGATTGGGCATGCATTTCCACACACGTAAAAAAAAATAAAAAAAATAAAATTGTCATGTTGAAATATTTTTATAGGCTAAAAAAAATTGCTGTGTCTGGTTCTGTCAGGTTCATGTGCATTTAAGAGGCAGGGCTTGATGAGAGCCTTGCGACATTAACTTCTCTGTGCGAGTGTCTAGATGTGAGCAGTGCTCAAGTATCCTCATTATGTCTGATTATTCTCCCGGCGTCCAATAAATGGCCCAAAAGTAACAACTGCTGAATTTGGCTCTCCTTTGCTACACGATAAGGGCATCCACCAAATAACTGTACTGTAAAACCCTTTACAAATCTCTAATCATGGATTGGTTGTGCCTCTGTGCAGGCGTACCTGATCTATTCCAGCAGTGTGGCGGCGGGGGCCCAGAGCGGCATTGAAGAGTGCAAGTACCAGTTTGGATGGGACCGCTGGAACTGCCCTGAGAGAGCCTTGCAATTGTCCACACACAGCAGCCTGCGCAGCGGTAAGTGTGTTCATTATTTGAACGACTCGTTGAATTTTTAACATGTGACAAGTACTCGTGTGCAGTTTTCCCCCTTGTTGTTGAGTTGACTCGACTATTAAGGCAACTTCAAATAGGGAGCATAAGTAAAGGGAGCACAAGTAAAGGGAGTCACTGGTAATGCTCTTTTTTTCGTTGCTTTGTGAGATTTCTACTTGGTCGAAAAAGCAAATTTGAGATTGAGGTAGAGCAAACATTGGTATATTTTTGGGGGGACGTACCATTTTAGTACAGTGGTACCTCTAGTTGTGAAATTAATTGATTTTGGAAGACATTTCTTAACTAGATTAGATTAGATTAGATTAGTCTCACAGTGGAGAAATATACATTTCACAGCAGCAAAATTATGAGAGGATCTAGAAACTAGAAAATCTTAGTAGAGTAAATGCCCTTATCCGTTCCCAAATTCAGACATAAATGGATCAAAATATGTCACCAATACATGTTCATTCACAGTTACATTAAACAAGGGTGTCAAACTCATTTTTGCCGTGGGCCACATTGTAGTTACAGTTTCCTCTCGAATGCCGTTATGGATTTAGGGAAGCCATTAGAATGTTTAATCCCCTCAACATTTTACATAGAGAGCGCACAGCAATTCGTTTTCAAATTTGAAATAAAAAATAATGACTGTTTTTGTGGTTTACATATGACAATTTAACATTTTGGTTTGGACTTTAGCAAGCATTATGGCATTTAACTAGCTTGATTTGCTTTCGCGGGCCGAATAAATGGATGTAGTGGGCCAGATTTGGCCCCCAGGCCTTGACTTTGACACCTCTGATGTAAAATTTCATGCTTCATGGCCCGAGTGGCGAATGACATAGACACATTGCTATTCACACACATAGAAATGCTCTTAGCCAATGAGACGCCAAGAAGATGTTTGGTCACAGCCAATGGCAGAGCAGCTTTAGGTGTGGTGTGTTCATGAAACTCTGAACTGCTATTATCAGCCCATACTCTATATTTACCTTTTATATCTTATTTATTTATTTGTAACAAGAGGAAATATTTTCCTGTTGAGGTATTTCGTAACTCGAAATGTTTTTATGAAGAGATGTTTAAATAGAGGTACCATTGTATTAGTATCACACAGTTTTTAACTTGACTCAGTGGTAGACCAAAGTGAGCCTCACTAGTAAGATAAATTATTGTGCAGAATTGGACTCAAAGAGATTTTCATCGCCGCTATTCACGGTATGAGACTGTTGCATTTCCTTTTGTTGCACGTGCCAAAACAAACAGACTAATCCAACGTTCTCACCGGATCACTGGTGGTCGTGAATGCGACGCACTAAGCCAATTAGTATTGGGAAGAATGTGCATGGAATTGAATTGAGCAGACGTTTGATTCAGGGGACATTTATGTTGTTTTTTTTGAGTGTGTTTCAATATAGTTTAGTGTATTTGGTGTAAATATGTCAAAAAGTTTTTGGACTACAGTTTCATGATTTGGTGAATTTTAACTTCTCATCGGTGGGTGTGGAATGTATGGAGGTTTGGAGAAACAAACGTATAAACTTAAAACAGCATCATATGGCGGGCCGTGATATTTCCATGATGACGATGATAAAATGAGTCTTTCTGCCAGCTAATCGGGAAACGGCATTCGTGCACGCCATCAGCTCAGCTGGTGTCATGTACACACTGACCAGGAACTGCAGTCTGGGCGATTTCGACAACTGCGGCTGCGACGACAGCCGGAACGGGCAACGAGGTAAGAGACTTCTGATTAGAATGTAAAATATCATCCATCATGCCTTTTTTTAAACTTTTCAGTTTATTTCAATGGAGTGGACAGGTTATCATGATCATGATAACCTGTAACCTGATAACATGTCCATTGCAGTAACTGCTTTGCCTCAAAGGGTTTGAATTTCTTTTGGCAAGACCTGTACCTGTGGTGACGGCAAAAAAATAATTCAAATACTCATGTCTGTCATTTTTCTTAAAGAAAACTCACTGGGGTATTCCCTGATTGCAATGGCGGGCCGTGGATTTCATCGCTAGGCCTTCAGTAATGCTATGTCTGAATCAATACCATTGGAATTTCAGAATTCATGGTCTAAATAACTGCCCAATCTTTCTTAATAATGTGTATCTTTTCTTGAAAAGTCCATCTTGAAAATGCCATTAATGGTAAATCTCCAACCTAATCCGTTTCTTCTCCTCCTTCACCCATTGTGGGTTGACAAAACTGCGATTAAATCAAGACAATATATTTGTTTATGCAGCTCGCTACCGATACAGTGTGCTAGCTTGGGCCAGAATGCGCTTGTCACTAGCATCTAGTAATACTATGATTGGCTAGTAACTAACCAATCACGGTTTCCGAAAACTCTGACACTTCCAGTCCTTTCATGCAGTCCTTGCGTTGCCAACTCAAAATCTGATTGGGTAAAACAACAGTTTGATTGACACATTTGATGCGACAGGGCGCACAGAACTGATTGTGAAGGCGTCCAGATAGATTTCTGACCCTGAAAACAAATGATGGCTGACATGTGATTGGTTAAATGCTTAAATACGAAAATACGAGTTTGGAAGTAGCACAACAGGGGAAAAGCAATGACAGGAAGCTGAAAGACAATTTGGAATAATTTAATACGAATTCATGGACACAATATAATTAACATCAATCTGTGATTCAGATATTTTTAGGCCAGCAGAGAAGGCCTTGCAGGCCCTGACGGCCCACCACTGATCAAAGGATAAAAAAATGTCAATAGAATACAGTACACCGTGATCTTAATATGTTATCGTAAATGCCCTGAATATTTTTTTCCTCCCTTCCAGGTGGTCACGGATGGTTGTGGGGCGGCTGTAGCGACAACGTCGGCTTTGGCGAGGTCATCGCCAAGCAATTTGTCGACTCTTTGGAGACCGGGCAAGACTCCCGAGCGGCTATGAATCTGCACAACAACGAAGCTGGCAGGAAGGTACGCTACAACATCCACTGATGTCCTTTGAGTTTTCTATAACAAGCCATAGAGATGTTGATATTTTTGGGACTCCTTCTGGTCCCTCCAGTTGTTTCCACCCCCCTACCTTGCAACACTTCTCCGCGAGTGTGCCACCCAAGCATCCTCTTTCACACGGCGATAAGTGAGGTGCCACTCGTCCCCGATCATAACAGTGTGTTCGCTGTACCAGAAGGGCCTATTTAACCGACCCTGAATGACGATCCCTCAACTCGAGAATCGCAGGCATGCAAGCCTAATTGGAGATCCAGGGGAGCCAGACATTGCGCAGTATTTCTGTATTGTAACCCCCCCCATCCCGTTTTTTTAAAATAAGTGTTTAGTTTTATTCTTGCAATAAGGAACCCACGTTTATGTTGGTCTTTGTCCGTCTCTGGAGGTATTCCGAGGGGACCACAGGCATGCAGCTGAAGTACTCTTTGTTGACGGTGCCTTTGCAACCCCCCCGTCGGGCCTCGGGATCCCCATGGCACCTGGAGCATCATTGTAACAGAAAAAAAGGCATAGAAAAAAAAATCCTTTTTCATATCCTCACTCAATGGGAGTCTCGATTGGGTCTTGTCACTCTCGGAAAACATGATGATAATGAACTGGCTAAATAAATACTGGCGTTTCTTGAAAGGGCGAGAGAGGGGGTGTTCAACAGGGGGCTCAATGTGAAACTTTTGGAACGACAAAAAGGAAGAGGGGGCGTCCTCTTTTCAAGCGCGAAATGTTTTGTGTTGCTTAAAGTCAGGAAGTGCCAACGACAACAAAAACACAGCCGAGGACCTGGAGGCGGTCACCTCTTTCTTTGACTATGAGTTCACGCTTTTGTTTTACTCGAGTATGGCGTCTTGAGAGCACCATTTGTTTTTTGAAAACACCCCATTTAGGTGACACTGAACGTTCCCCGTCTGTCTGGGGTGGAGTTTTCGTACCTTGCGGTTATTCTGCTGCGCTCTAATCTAGGTTAAATATTGACAACATGCACTTGATTCATCTTCCTGATCCATGACTTTCAGTGGAATACATTTGGATTTTTTT
The DNA here is from genome assembly GCF_051943395.1 of Hippocampus bargibanti. Taxonomy (NCBI): domain Eukaryota; kingdom Metazoa; phylum Chordata; class Actinopteri; order Syngnathiformes; family Syngnathidae; genus Hippocampus; species Hippocampus bargibanti. The sequence goes on along the minus strand of NC_142746.1, from coordinate 8,155,725 downwards.
TCAAAGTAAATAAACATCCTTTTGGGATATATCTTGGTGGCCACGCCCGGTTTAGCTGTAGTCTACTGTTTTAGATGTCTCGCTCTTCCAATGCACCAAAATCAAATGATCAGGATTGTAAAAAGCTTCACTCATTCACTTCTATTCACAAATTTATGCGGGAATTGAAAATGACGTCGAGTGCCATTCCCGAATTTGTTTGGGTTTTGTTTTTTCTTGTTTGGGTGCCAATAAAGCGCTGGCATCTGTTTTTCCCCCTCCACAAGGGGAAGTATTTGCCTTTTGTTCCATGTTAGCGCTTTGTTGCGGCTTCAGCTGTTGTTAAAGCGCTATATAAACCAATATGTATGTATTGTATCGTATTTTGGACAGTCGCCCTCATTTCAAACTCATATAAGTCCAGACCCATATAGCTTAGAAATTAACTCTTTTTTTCTGATGAAAGAAGAGAGTCAAAGATTTCTTACGCTGCATTGAATGTTTGTGTTGTTCTAAAACTCAATATTCTGTGAGTCCTGGAATTTGAGTTACTATGACAAAATCTCGGGCAGTGCAGTGGTGACATTTTTGTACATGACTGGCAGTGAATGAGTTAATGATGAACTGATCAATTGTATCATGTATGTTGGAGGAGGGAGATATCAAAAACAGGCTGGATATGGCTTCTGGAAGACCAGACTTGGGCACCTCTGGTTTAAAAGAAAGCGGGGACTCGAATACAAAACAAACTGAGACAACAGGGCACTCCTGGGCCACCTGGACAACACTCGAGTGACTAGAGGAAGTGGAGGCAAGGAACATAAATCTGATGAGAAAACCCAAATAAAGAAACCAAACTTGAACAAAGGACATGGGAAAAACGCTAACAGTAGTTAAATGAAATCCAACAAAAACGCAAATCGTGACAATTTGCCCTCAACCATATTTTCTGATCAGATAAGTGAAATTCTGGACAGTCGTCCTCACTGCAGCGGGCAGGTTTTTTTTCCACTCTTTTTTACAAGATTTCAAGATACACCAATCAGTGCCCAGAATCACTCTCAACACAGATTCCAAGTCACAGATACAACAGTGGAGAAGGTGGGCACAGTGAGCTCAAGTGAAGCTAACGCGCAATTTATTGATTCATTTTTAACTAGCGCATATGATTTCCCGAGATACTCCTGACAACCTCTCCCAGGTAGGAAATCGTCAACCGATTGAACGCTCACCGGCCGGTTTATCTCGACTGCAGGCGGTGAAGGGGACCATGCAGAAGATGTGCAAGTGCCACGGCGTGTCAGGCAGCTGCACCACGCAGACCTGCTGGCTGCAACTGCCCGAGTTCAGGGAGGTGGGCAACTACCTGAAAGAGAAATACCACCGAGCTCTGAAAGTGGACCTCCTGCGCGGGGCCGGCAACAGCGCGGCCAGCCGGGGGGCGGTGGCCGAATCCTTCAGCTCCATCTCTCGCAAGGAGCTGGTCCACCTAGAAGACTCACCCAACTACTGCTTGGAGAACCGCACGTTGGGTCTGCCGGGCACCGAGGGTCGCGAGTGCCTGAAGAAGGGCAAGAACTTGAGCAAGTGGGAGAAGCGCAGCTGCAGGAGGCTGTGTGGCGAATGCGGCCTGGCCGTGGAGGAGCGCAAAGCCGTGACTGTGTCCAGCTGCAACTGTAAGTTCCACTGGTGCTGCGCGGTCAAGTGCGAACAGTGCAGGAAGACGGTGACTAAATTCTTCTGCGTTAAGAAAGGAGGCGCTAGGGGGAGGAATGAGAGCGCGGTCGGACGGCGTAAGACCCTCAAGACCAGTAAGAAGCACTGAGCCTCCCCTTGGAATACTTTGGGTCACATGGGGGTCGGAGCGGGGGGTTGGTGTACATTTCCAGTAACAAAATAGGCGATTTCAAGCGAGTTGCTTGAAATATGCTCGAAGAACTCCTCCGTCAAATTCAGACACATTTTCCATCCGCCTATCCTCACAAGGGTCACAAGATGTGTGCTGGAGGCGATCCCAGCCGTCTTTGGGCAGAAGGCGGGCACACCCTGAACCGGTTGCCAGCCAATCACAGAGACAAACAATCATTCACGCTCACACCTGGAGACAATTTACAGCAGGGGTGGCCAACCAGTCAGAGACAGACATTTTTTACTATGTTACTGCAAAGAGCCACATCAAGATGGCGGCGCGTGAACACACAGCGGCTCCCCTCTCTCTCCCGGGAAATTGGCGTTTTTGCGTTTATTATGTTTGTTAAAGTCATTATAAGTGCCTTGCACGCTGGCTCCGAGAGGACAGTAATTTCATCTGTGCTGTATGTCATGAATATGCGCATATTTGACAATAACGCTGACTTTGATAATCATGGAAACACATGAAGACCCCATCGCCCCATCCCTCACACACACAGACCTCTGCTCAGACAGATTTATTATAAGTATCACATTTTAAAATCAACAAATATATCGGAAATGGACTCCTAGAGTACTAAAACCACAGGCAACAAAGAACACTGTCTTTACACACACAAACTCAGTTCAACCAAGTCCACAAAGAAAAATATAATAATTTACAATCGTGTGCATGTTGCTTCGTGGGACTTCTGGCATTCTTTGTCTTGGACAATCCTCATTAAATCTGGCTTGCATTCTGTTGTTGCCACTCGAAGCAATTCTTTTACATGAGTGTCAGTCAGAACCAATGGATGCTTTGATTTCACATGTTTCAGGGTAGAAAACATAGACTCGCAGACGTATGTTGACCCAAACATTGACAGTATCTTAAGCGCAGCCAGTTTGACATTGGGGTATTTTTCCATTGGCACGTGTTTCCAGAACTCAATGGTCCCTTCCCTCAAAGCAGGTTTTAATTGACCTTCCTCGCAAAGATCGATCATCTCTAATTCAGCCGCAGCTTCATCTGTGACTAGCGGGTCTTTCATACAGTCCGTCTCCGCATTAAACGGGTCGACAAGGAACGTAATCTGCGGCCTTTTCAGTTGTAGATCACAGAAACGGGTCACAAAGTTTTCGTGCAAGTTTTCAACCAGTGTTGCATATCTGGCTCTTTGCTTATCCAGGGCGGCGCTGGTGACTTGCCCACTGGCTTTTAGCAGAGTTGAAAAATGTGTTAAATTTCCCTTTTGAATATGCAGAATTTTTGACTTACCCTGCAGGGTAAGGTTCAGTTTGTTCAAGTGACACAGCATGTCGACTAAAAAACCCAGATCCATAATCCACTCATTGGTATGGGCAGATTTGCTTTCGCAAATGCAGCCATCATTGTTTCCTTCACATCTATGCCACTGGTTCTGTCTTTTAATGGCACAATATCAAGGAGTTCTTCTATGATCACACAATCCTTTGTCCCAGAAAGTGCAAATATTGCCAACTGAGGCTTGTCTTGAATGTCACAACTTTCATCCAATGCGACACTAAAGTACTCACATGCTTGAAGGTCAGAGTACAGCTGTGATTCAATAGCGATGCTAATGTCTGAAATTCTGCGTTTAACAGTGTGGCGGGACAGTTGGACATCTGCTACCATTTGTTTTAGTTTGTCGTTTTCAGGACACAAGATTTCAACAGCGTCACTGAGGCATTTCTTAATAAACTTCCCTTTGTTGTATCGCTTTTTAGACTGTGCAATGTTCCAAGCCAGTTGGTATGATGCAAGCGTTACGGTCTCTGGGTGCTTTGTAAATTTTCGTTAAAAAATTATTTGCTGTTCAATCTGAGTTTTTAAAGTGACCAACTTGTGCTTGCGAAGTTCAGTCCCTTTGGGGAATTCTTGGTCGATGTTCGCGTGGAGTGAACTGAAGTGGCGCTGAAGATTTGACGCTTTGAAATGCGCCAATGACGCCTTACATATAAGGCAGAATGGCTTGCCCTTACGCTCAACAAAAAATATATAAACTCTCCCACTCTGTTAAAAACGTCCTGTGTTCGTCTTCATATTTTCGTTTTGCTGTGCATTTTTTCCTGCCATTTTGAGAGCGAACTGGACGCAATTGAATTTTTTACGTCATAAACAATTTGTGTCAAGTGTCTGACTGTTTGGCCACCCGTGGTTTACGACATTGATTTTCATCTCACGCACATGCGTGTTAACGTCACATGGTCAGCTTGATACTGTAATTTCACGACTATGAGGTGCACTTAAAAGTATTCACGACTCTCAGGTGCCCTTAAAAGTCTTAAATTTTCTCCAAAATGTGCAGCGCGCGCTATGGTCATGTGGACGCCCCTTAAGAGCCGGCCCCTCAAAGGACAACCGACGTGACTTCTTTGTTTCCTAACTGACATCAGAAAAACGTTTTATAGCATCTAAAATATCCAAAACACGCAGCATGATATTTTTAGTGTATTTAAATGTATATAAGATGAAGCACTTTGTACTGTACATTGTTAATTTATTGCACCGCCTTACCGTAGTTGTTTTCTTATTAGCTTTGTTTGTTTTTTATTTGGCCGTAAAGAAAAAAGAATAAATCCTTGCTTGGCATCATCCTGCCTCATCTGGCGACTGTCGTTTTTCAAGTAAACATAGCGCGACTCCTCGCATTGTTCACTCGAGGGGAGAGGGTCCGGGTACTCAAGGTGGGGTTGGCAAAGAAAGGAAAACCATTCAACTTTTCTCCGTCATGGCTTTCTCAATTTCGCTCGCACAACAACCCCCCCACGCCCACCCCCTATTCCCCTTCCCTCCATTTTGGTAATCCTCAAAAGAACGCCTGAGTTTCTTTACTGTTTAATACTAGTTTAATTAACTTTGTCCAGACGAAGTAGTATACCCCTGGAGGGAGGAGGGGGTGTGGGAGGGGATTTTTGGAGGAGGCCATGAGGCAAGTCACCGTTATAAAAATCATCCCGCCTCTAATTTTGAATGCTAATCTTCTTTTTCACACCGCGCCTCCTTAGTGTTCAGGCAGGAGCAGGGAAGGTGGGGTGGGATCGGGCGGGGGGGCGGGGGGGTAATGTTGGGGAAACTTGTGCAAGGCTTCCTGCGGATGTTTTATCCCACCGGGCCCACCTATTTGGCTCCTTTCACTTCTCTAGGGCCAGCCTTTGCTCGATTTAACAATGCGCGGCGAGCTAATCAGCTCTCTCGGAAATGCGCCGCTGTCGAGGAAGGTAATCCCTCCTTCTTCGGGCGCTCTCAATGGCCTGTCGCCTCCGAAAGGACTTTGGGAAAAGGCTTTACACAGATTCACACTGTTCCCTGAAAAGAAGTTAGTTCGCATATTGTGCCCCAACAAGTGGCTTTTCTAAACACATGCCTGCCGAGCCAGGGAAGAAGTGCCAGGGCCGACATGGCAGGGGCCAGCGCATGGCAGCCGAAGGCCAACCCCTTGAAACGAGAAAAGAGAAGATTAGAGGTCCCCATTGAGAAAGAAAGGGTGGAGCGGTTTCTGCACCTTCCTCCTTTGGCTCAATAATGTGTCAAGGAAACACCTTGTTGACATCTTATTTAAGCAAATCATAAGAATCAAAAGACCACCCCCTCCCTCCTTTCATAGGATCACTCAGCCCGGCATGAAAAGCGAGCATTCCAGACATGTTACCCTGTGGGCCTGACCCTCCTCCCAATTACCCCATGCTAAAATCTAAAGCTATGCAAACACAAATTAAAAAAAAAATACATAACTTGCTTTTTTTGGGCTAGTTTACATTCGAACAACTACAAAATAGAAAGTTATCAAAATAATGTTACTTAGCTCAACAATGCAAGCTTGTGGTTTCCTGCTAGTGAAGAGCCACTTTATGTTGATCAAGACTCAGACACACAAACATTTGCCCCCACCCAAAGGGCGCCGTGACCTCTGAACGAAGGGTCTGAAGTTCCATGTTCGCGGGGGCAGCCCTGCCATGTCCAATTTGTCGCTGCATATGAGCACAAGGTGGCGGGGAGAGATGGACGACAGCAAGCAGGAAGTTCCGGATTTCAAATACGCTCTTGTTCACAAATTTTTGTTAGAAGGCAAAAGTGGTCACGATCTGCTTGATGGGGGAACACAATTCTCAAATTTAAAAGGGAAGTGTTGAGAATGTTGAAACAAGGTGAATTTAAATTGCTAGTCAGCCATGTTGGGGGCCCAGATTTAAATTAAGCGAGGGAAAGTGTATTTTATTTAGATTTGTAATGAAATCCAAAAAATGCCATACTTCTTTTCATTTCGGCTTTTCCCTTCAAGGGGTCACCACAGCGAATCAGTGTGCTCCATTTTCATATAGGTTTGATTCACGTTTGTTTTGGCCAAGCTTTTACGTCGGATGCCCTTCCTGACACAACCTTCTGTATTTATCGGGGCTTGGGACCGGCACAAGAAGACACTGGCTTATGTCCCCTTTTGTCTACAGAACAAGCAACTCTATGTATTTAATAAAGATGAAGATGCTCAGTAAAGGCTCCCAAACACAAAATGGTCATCGGCATATACTGTATTTTATAAAAACATACAGTCACAATTTAAAATCATAATCACATTACCTTTTTTGGTTTGTTGTTTTTTTTTTCTTGCTTAATCTTATCATAACAGTTAGCATGTTACCACTTGACTTATTAATATGTAAAAATATACGGACGTTCCCCTACTTACGAACATTCGAGTCATGAACAGCGGTAAATACCAACATTTTTGCGGAAATGGCGAAAAATGTTGGAACGGAGTTTCTGTCTGTTAGATTTTGTGTTGCGCACATATTACCAAGTACAGTAGTACTTCTTTGCGCCGCTAATACCGACGTGGCGCTGTTAGAGCTATCTCTCTCTCTCTCTCTCTCTCTCTCTCTCTCTCTCTCTCTCTCTCTCTCTCTCTCTCTCTCTCTCTCTCTCTCTCTCTCTCTCTCTCTCTAACATGTAGTATTCTCTCCAGTTGTACATGTCTTTATAGAGCATATATTTTATGAAATGTTTTTTTCTTCAGTACAAACCAATACAGGTTACTTATACAAAAGCGTTAAACATACTTATATAACCCTTAAACATGCATTCCATACAAAATATAGCACTGAAGCAACTTACGAACATATCTCGTTCGTAAATTGGGGAGCGTCTGTACCCAAATGGGCAAAATTTCAAATTCTTCTCACTCTGACTGCTTTCTGTGGTTATAGAGTAACAGGAGTCTGAGAGCGTGTCTGTTTGGAGAGGATTAGCGCAACCGTTAAGATTTTAGCAACAGTCATGACAAATTGGAAATATTCTTCTTCGCCGAGGCCAAAGATTAAATATTCTACAAGCCAAAGCTAATTTGCCACATTAATCATTCATAAATACAACAGCTGACCTGCCATACAAAAATTTTGCATAGCCTTTTCTGGTTAAAAAAATACACAAAGATGGTTTATTCTTCTTAGGTAGCCAGCAAAATGTAGAAGAAAAAAACTGATTCTAATGCTTGAGACAATCCTTGACTAATAGGATTTAAGGCTTAGGGGTTCTGGACCTACAACACCTAGAGGGGCGAGGGTCAATATAAATGTGAGAGAAAGCCAACATGGATGACAAAGAGGGAGGGAGGGAAGACGCAGAACGCACTATCATGTGCTCCCATTACCCAAAAATCTGTGGAATCCGCATGACAAATTCCTTGAATGTCTCTCTGACTGCATTCAACTACCATGGAGAAGATGAGGAGAAAAAAGAGCAATGGATAGAGAGGAGACACTTGTGGTGCATTATCAGTCGGGATTGAGACACAAGCTTCTAGAGGGGTGGGGGTGGCGGGAAGCTCACCAGGGTGCTCAATATCCCTGCTCATCCACACGAGAATGGGGAAGGAGAGTAGCATCAGAGGGATCAAGCTCAGCTCATCCCACTGATGTGCACAGGAAACACAAGAGCATGGGAACCAACCGGGGAGCCCAAAGCAGTCATTGAGGTGCCCTGCTGGGTGGAGGTGACTGCAGACTAAGTCAGGAGGAAACAAACATTGCGCTTCACTTTCAGGAATGTGTTCATTTATGTTGCGTTCGGGATGTTTTAGGGGCTTTTGATCCACTTGCCCATGTTTAACAAATTTGCTTAGCTCAAGGCATTAAAAGAGGAAGTCAACCTCAAAAAATTTATTCATACGTTCTGTGTCTCCACTCATTTAAAATGAACTTCTGGTTAATGCGTTTGTGGAATATGAATGAAGCATCAAAAGTTGCTGCATTTATAGCAACGTCATGGGGCGGCCATTTTGTCACGTTGGTCATCTATTTCTTTGAGCCACAGGTTGGCATGCCGTTGGATGGGTGAGCAGTACAGAGGTCGAGAGTTAGAATGGGATTCCTCCTTCTGTGTTGATTTAACATGTTCTCTGTCGCTTGATGGGTTTTTGTGAGGACAGTATTCTGGTTCCACCTCACATTCCAAAAACATGCAAGCTAAGATGTGCGACTTGCATGGTAAAAGCCTTATTCTGTCTTTGTTTACTCCCTGGTGATTTCTACTATCTTTGTGACTATTTTATTGCTTCTGTATGATAGTTGTCCATGTACACCACTTTGTACGCACCATTGTTTAAAAGTGCTTTATAGGTACAGTTGAGTTAAGAACATGAACAGTACCCTCTAGTGTTTAAAAGCGTCTTAGCACTTTGTTTTATTCAAAAGATGAACGAAACAGTCTACCAGCAGTAGTTTTTATCCAAATTCCTCTAGTTGGTTTCTTCAAAAAGCTTATTCAGTAAAATAACAAAACCTTATTTTATCATATTTGTCAAAGAGGACATGAAGGTAGCTGGTGTGAGAGAAGAGGATGCACAAAACCGGGTTAAATGGATGACACTGATTGGCTGTGGCGACCTCTGAAGGGAAAAGCCCAAAGGAAAAGATCATATTTGTCTCAACTATTGTGGACTGAGATTCGCTTTTACTGTTTAATATTTATGATAGATTAATTTAAGATAATAAATAAGATTATTTTCACTATATCAAAGTTGTCGAGATGACTAACAATTTAATGTCAACCAAGCAGAATCGTAAAGCAACGGTATTGTGATAGACGAATATTGTAACTTTGATAAAAGAGCCAAAATAAATGATTAAAAAATTTATAAGGAGACACTTTAATTAGACTGCGCACATTTGTCGAGAAAAGAAAAAAACCAACCGGTGAATGTGCCATTATCTCGCCACACCGCCAAGTGTCGCTATTTGATTCACGAGGGACCTCCGCCCCATAGTTTGCGGTGAATCTCGCTTGTTTTCCGGATGTCAACACCGTGTGTAAACACCCATTCAGTCCAGCGGGGGACACAAGACCCGAGGCAAGTCTTCCCTCACGGCGACATGTCAATATCATTTCAGGAGTGATCAATTTCCCCGAAACGTAAATATTAACCCCACTGTGGAATGTAACTTGGCGGTGAAGCGACTGAAGGAGGAAAAAAACAATTTTGTGGCAAAGACGACGGACAAGACTAGAGTGATACTGCCGATTAGGCACAGGCAGGTCGGACCCAGCGACCCACCGAGGACCATGGCCGCGGCGAGCGTCGTGGAGACCGAGAAGCCGGCGGCAAGTGAAGGTGCCTCCGCTGGCTTCTCTTGTGTCCATGAACCGGCCTGGGACGACTCTCAGCTGCGCAGGTATACGTTTTCCACCAAGCCCATCCCCAGGCTGTCGCACACCGACCCCAGAGCTGAGATGCTCATCAACAACGAGGTAAAAAACTACACGATTAAACCAACATTCATATTCAGATCATGTTTATCACGTATATTGACTGGTTTTACTCTCCTTTTCCACATTTGTACCTCTCAGTTTGTTCATGTTTCAATTAGGACTAAAATATTTAAATGTTATGCATACGTACTTGTACTACGCCATTAATCAGGCTTTGCAAGCTCTGAGGTTACTCTATCTCACAATTTGTCAATATGTTATTCTATATCTGAGTACTATACGTACTTGACTTGTGCAATGTTTGTTATAAATAACTGAAAATTAGAAATTGGACCGCATATCTGTTGATCGGTGTAAAATAAGGGTACATTGCAGCGTATTTTTTTTTTGAATGAAAGTGCTTTTGGGAGATGTTCGTTGTTTATTTGGAAAAAAATCCAGCCATTGCATCGTCAAATAAAATATATATATTGCCATAGAGTCGTCACGTGTACATGAAAATTGTATTTAAGATTTAAAATCCTCTTAAGTGTTTTAATACAATTAAATACACTATATCTCCTCATACTGTATGTATTTGTATATTTAATATAAGCAAAGAAAAATGTCAGAAACAGTCTATTTGAACGTCTGAACTTTATTGACATCGGGAGACGAAGGGGCGTTCCCATTTATTGAAGCTCCAAACGGGGGTCCAGCGTGTAATGGAATGCACCGTATTATAAAATGCATGCCTTATAAAAATGTGTACAATCATCCCACCGGCCACAAAGTTTAAACACCGCTCGGACGCGTGGTTATTATCATTAAAAAAAAGAACATAAAAACGAGCACGCGCCTTTTCTAACTTCCTCCATGCGGCATCGGGGGCGCGCCTCGGGTATACGTTCGTGTAGTCACGTAGCCCACTTCTTCCCCGTGTCCGATTTTACCCGCGAGTGTCCAATGGCACTCTTGCCTCAAGCCGTGGAGACGCTGCTGTTGGGGTGTCAGATTTTTTTTCGTTTTCCGTTGTCATCACATCGTAACACAGTTCGATGCGTTCCTTCTGAAGCAGCACTGCTAAACGGGGTGTGGTGCTTTAAATTATCCATTAAAAAACACGATACCTGCTTGAGCAGTGTCGTGTTTTTTAGCCTTCAGGAATGATTAATGTATATTTTTTTATTTAATGTGACTTTCAAGGTCTCATAACTTTCTTTATTTTGCTCTCTTTTCCAAGGGCCGTGCGTTTAAAAAACATCCTACATCTAATCAAGATGTTCATTTGAAGTATTTTTTTTCCAAATTAAAATTTGAAGTTTTGGGAGCCACAACATCATCCAGAAAACCAAATTAAGATCACAGAAGGTTTAAACACTCCACATGTTAAAATGCATATTAAAACTACATTTGGCATAGTTCGGAGGCATTAACTCATTCACTGCCAGACGTGCAAAAATGTATCCGTTCGAGTGCCAGGGTTTTTGTCATTTTCACTCAAATTGACAGAATAGTGAGTTTAGGACTGCATAAACAATTCAATGCTGCATAAGAAACCAAACAAATTTGGGAAGAGTGCTCCACGTCATGCTTTTTAATTCCCAAATAAATTCAGGAATGGCAGTGAATGAATGAGTTAATAGCGGATCACATTTGTGAAATTAGCGATGGAAGAGACGGAAAAAATGAGTTGTCACATTCCTTTTCGAGTAACATGATATTCAATTTACAAGTTTGTCAAAATTCCAGGAAATTCTTTCAGATTGCTATGTAGAATTAAAAAACATATTTTACTGATATCTCTGTGGGCAGTTTGACAACGATGGGAAAATGTAAAAGTACTGTATTTGGTCGAAAGAGAATTTTCAAAGTTGTGGAAATTGCAAGGATGACAATTTACAAGGTGTGTATCATGGGAACTAGAGGCGTCAATACTCATCCATACAGTAATTACTCTCAGAGTTCTGTGGTTTTTCATGAATCAGAATCAGAAAGCAGACTAATATGTACCGTATGTGCTGGATGCATTTTCAGGAACCAGTGGTTTTAACAGACACAAACCTTGTATATCCTGCTCTCAAATGGGACGTTGCGTATCTCCAAGAGAACATCGGCAACGGCGACTTCTCTGTCTACATCGCAGAAAACCACAAATTCCTCTACTATGACGAGAAGAAAATGGCCAATGTGGAGAATTTTGTCCCCAGGTCCCGACGACTTGAGATGAAATTCTCTGAGTTTGTGGAAAAGATGCAGCAAGTGCAACAAACGGGAGGGGAAGAGCGGTAAAACTAGCCATGATTTTGAATTGCTATCATTCTTTTGTTGAAGAGTGCAATTTATTTTTCATAAAAAAATACCAGATGATGTTGTTGTTGTTGTTTTTTTTGAGAGTATGCTTCCATTGCCCAGGGTATACTTGCAGCAGACGCTCAACGACACGGTCGGAAAGAAAATTGTGATGGATTTCCTCGGTTTCAACTGGAACTGGATCAACAAGCAGCAAGCCAAAAGCAACTGGGGCCAACTAACATCCAACCTCCTGCTCATAGGCATAGAAGGTACATAGGTTTCACTTCTCATCTGCTCTTTTTTTTTTAAATTATTTTTGAATCGTGTTATACTCTCCATGCTCAGGGAACGTGACGCCGGCGCATTACGATGAGCAGCAGAACTTCTTTGCACAAATCAAAGGCCACAAAAGATGCATCCTCTTCCCTCCAGACCAGTTTGAGTGTCTATATCCTTACCCTGTCCACCATCCCTGTGATAGACAAAGTCAAGTAAGTTCTGATTACTATTCATCAAATTGGAAATAAACTTTTGTTTTATGTAGTGAGTATGTAATGTTTATTTATGCAACCATTTAGGCCAGGGGTGTCAAACTCCGATCCTCGAGGGCCTGCGTCCTCCATGTTTTCCAAGTCTCCCTGTTGCAACACACCTATCGCAACACAGCCTCGGGTGCTTTGCAACAGGGAGACTTGGAAAACATGGAAGACGCAGGCCCTCGAGGACCGGAGTTTGACACCCCTGATTTAGGCCAAGGGTGTCAAAGTCATTTTTTGCCTCGGGGCACATTGTAGTTACAATTTCCTCTCATGGGCCGTTATCAATTTGGGGAAGTCATCAGAATGTTTCATCCCCTCCACATATTACTTGCAGACCGCACAACAAATTAATGAATAACTAGTTTTCAAACTGTAAGTAAAAAATAATGACTGTTATTGCGGTTTACATGGGATAATTTGAAATTGTGGTTCGGACTTTAGCAAGCGTCATGGAATTTTTGATTTGCTTTTGCGGACCAAATAAAATGATGTGGCCCCCGGGCCTTGACCTTGACACCTGAAGCGCTACATACATACATTTACATTTATTTTTTGTGTTGTCCCATGATACGTTGTAACAGCATGAAAAGGTGTGTGATACTGTAAAAGGAAACCATCTAGCCAGACTGACACTTTATCGTACCGTTAAACGTTGCTTGTCATTTCTAGGTGAATTTTGACAACCCAGATTATAACCGGTTTCCAAATTTTAAAAATGTTGTCGGTTATGAAGCGGTCGTCGGCCCAGGAGATGTGCTGTACATCCCCATGTATTGGTAAGAAGTAGCATTTATTCATTTTTTTATTGCTCCATTTGAGGTGTTTTGATCCGTATTTTCCTTTCGCTGCCTAGGTGGCATCACATCGAGTCACTTCTGAGCGGTGGCGTGACAATCACAGTCAACTTCTGGTACAAAGTATGCATTTTCAACAGTTTTAAGTACAGTGGTGCTATAAGATATGAATTTATTTGAATTGCACTCTACAATAGTCAACTTTATTGCAAATTTCTCCATTGTGGGACAAATAAAGGTGTTCTTATCTTATCTTAAAAACATACAGTCACGACAACAGTAAAACTATGTAAAGAATTAAATAATTTTGTCCCCGTGTTTGTTTTTTTTTTTGCTCCAATTCAATAAAAATTGGGCTGCTCCTTCTCGTGTGCGCATCTTGGAAACCTGCGGGCAGTTTAATGCAGACATTCGGAGATACACAGGCACACTTATGACTTGGTAAAATGCAATTTTATTATTAGTTCTTTGTAGAGGATAAATAATCTATCATTGTACATTTCGTTATGTAACAAAATGTTTGCTCTTCATACAGGACATTAAAAAGATTAAGAAAAAAGTGTATTTTCTTAATTATGCTAAACAAAGCACTGATGACTTTGCCCCTCCTAGCTTAGTGTTGCTATAGTCATGCAGGAGCGTGCCGTATCTGCTTTTATTTCTATCCGCGGTAATAACACCGCATTCCTTATGCTATTTATTTGCCTACTTTTGGTGTTTTGTTTGTTTTCATTTAACTTGCTAGTGTTTATAGCAAAGCTATTAGGTTGGTTATATATCCACCATTTAATAGCTCTTGTTTTATGTTTAGTTTGATGGTAAAGTTCAACTGGTAGTGACATTACAAACTTAATTAAGTCGCTTCTTTTCCTTTCTGGGTCACTCACATGTTAAGATATCACTGTACAATATTACTATATTTTTAAAAATCTAAATTGCATAATTGTCCAAATCATTTTTAAAATGGTCTTTGTTTTGACTCTGATGTTTTTATTCAGGGTGCGCCCACACCGAAAAGGATAGAATATCCATTGCGAGCCCATCAGAAGGTGGCCATCATGAGGAACATCGAGAAGATGCTGGGAGAAGCACTCGGCGACCCTCGACAAGTAAATGTCCTTCACTTTGTCCTTTTTGGCAGTTCAAGCTCCTTCTCAGATCCAACACTTCGAATAAGACCTGTATTTAGGTCACCTACTTTGCGTGAGAATCCCTGCGGTCCCCCCGACCTGGCCAGCAACCCACTTTCTGCTTCCACTATATTTATGTCTCACTACTGTGACACACCACCCCCGTCCTCCATTTTACTGTTGTTACCGTGTGTATTCACATATAATAATAATAATAATAATAATAATAATAATAATAATAATAATAATAATAATAATAAAATAATAAACATTTAATTTACAAAGCGCCTTTCAGAACACCCAAGGACACTTTACTATTAAAAGAACAATACACAGTACAATAAAACCAGAAATAAATGATTAATCATAAAATAGCTGATTAAACCATGAATGCAATTTTAAACAGATGGGTTTTGAGGTAGGATTTTAGAGTGGGAAGAGAGTCAATATTACAGATGTTTGGTACAGGGACGTCATGGTGAAATGTGCATATCTGCTGCAAGCTAAATGTTAAAAGCAAACACGAAGCTGTAGCATCCATTGACGAAAAGAGACTGTTTCACATCTTCTGTCCCACGTAAGTCCGCTTCAATTCGAAGCCGCGACAGCTCCACAGTTAATTGTTTCGTAAATTAACAACTCATAGATAAATTATGTGTTATATGAATTAATAATTCATTTGTTTCTCTTTCAGCGTAAATCTAGCCTCGTTTTTAATGTAATCTAAAATAATTTGTTGCTTGTTTGATAAAAAAATAAGCTTTGAAAATACATATTAAATCTCAAATGAAATATTCACAAAAAAGCATTTACTGTATAGACACTCCTCAACTTACAAAAAGATACGTTCCGAACGATCTTTCGTAAGGTGAATTCGTTCGTAGCTTCAGTGCTCTATTTTGTATGGAATGTATGTTAAAGGCTTATATAAGTATGTTTAAAGGACAACCGACATCTCCGGACAAGTTGTGTCCATAATTTGTAAAATGGCTTCAAATGACTTCTACTGAGCGTATTTTACAAAGATTCCACCGCATATAGCTATATTTTACGTTTTAAGACTTGTGCTGAATATTCCTTAAGTCTTGTTTTTGAGTTGGTGACGAGTCCGTACGTGACGTCACTGAAGGAACGCATTTGACTAAAATATCATATATATCATTTTGGGTATTTTAGATGCTATAAAACGGTTTTCTGATGTCAGTTAGGAAACAAAAAAGTGACGTCGGTTGTCCTTTAAGGTTTATACAAGTATGTTAAGGCCTGTATAAGTAACCTGTATTCGTTTGTACTGAAAAATAAACATTTTATAAAATATATGCGCTATAAAGATATGTACATGTAGAACTGAAGAGAATACGACATATGCAAGAGAGAGAGCAAAAAGATGTTCGTACATACCGTTGTTTGTAACTCGAATGTTCGTAAGTAGGGGAGTGTCTGTCCAAAATTTTTCAAAATGTTCAGTCTGACTCTGACGATCAATCCTACTTCTCGTTATTGTAATACAATCTCTTGAACATCCGTTCATCCGTTCATCCGTCCGTCCGTCCCTCCCTCCCTCCCTCCCTCCCTCCCTCCCTGCCTCCGTCTGTCTGTATGTCTATCTGTCTATCTGTATACTGTGAGACCTCAACTTACGAACTTAATTGGTTCCCAGACAGAGTGTGTAAGGCGAAAAGTGTGTATCTCAAAGAAAAAAAAATCCCATAGGAAACCATTAAAATGGGAATAATCCCTTCCCGGGTTTCCATAAAATATACTTTTCAACTAAATAAGCCTAAAAACTACACACAACATACCTTATCCTATGTATAATAAATGTGCTATTGTATTGCAATGAAAGAAATACACTGCATTGTATCATAAATTCACTTTATTTACATTTGTGATGGTCATTGATGGCTTGATGGAATGGCGTTGGAGGTCGAAGGTCAAAGTGAATTGCTGTTTGGAAAGAGAGGCACATTACATGAGGACAGTAATTAAAGAAATAAACTGTGCTGTAAAATAAAGTTTTATTTACCTTTTTGATGGTCGTTGATGGCTTATGGAAGGAGAATCACCTTCCATAAGGACTGTTGGTAACTTAACCTCTGGTGCTGTTCGGTCGTGTGCTTCCGCCGAAGATCACTCCGCCAGCCGTGGTGGGTGTGTATTATGAAAATAGTGCTTATTATAAGGTTTAATTTTCATTAATTTGAAGTTTGTAAGACGAAAAGTTTGTAAGATAAGGTGTTTGTAAGTTGAGGTCTCACTGTATCTGTATATCTGTTTGGTGTGTGTTCCTCCTCAGGTGGGACCTTTGCTCAACACCATGATCACGGGACGATACGAAGATCCTCACAACGAGAGCGACTCTTGAAATCGCGCCGTTTTGAATTCTGGGACTTTTTTTTCTTCCTGCATGGCAATAAGCGGCTATCTTGAAACCATCGTGCTTCTCAGAGTGCCATCGTCTTTGCCCATCTCATGGGAATGACTGTACTTGAACAACAATTGTTTTTTGCGTGTGTTTTGTTTGATCTTGTTTAGTTATTTATGTCGGTCAGTGTACTCAGAATACCTAATTAAAAAAAAGAGTGTGCGACGGATAAAAGCTTTTGAAGCAATCTCAGTGACAAACCACTAGTGAAGGAATAGAGTTTTTTTTCCCTCAAAAAATGTCGCCATTTTACGGCGCAGACACAAATTGTAAGGTATGAAGTTGACTTGACTATTTTTCTTTCAGTCGTTCCAGTCCAACTTGTATTTTCGTACCACGTATCTAATCTTCTTCTTTCGGGATACCTGTGGCTCATGGACAGGGGCTAATAAGTCCTTGAGTTAAAACTCACTTCCAGTCCACGCTAAGTTTCTCTTTGGAGTTGCGAGCTCATATTACTTTGTTACAATATCAGTCTTCTATGCCTTTCAGTGACTCTTCCAGTACCTCAGTTGCAACCTGCCGATGACATTCGGTAAATCTCTGAGCGCATCAGATGTGCTTAATGTCAGGGGGGAAAATGTGATGACACCTGTAAAGATTGTCATTTTTTGGGGGTGTTGTGTAACTGTTCCTCTTATTTGTTTTTAGAATTACATGGCCGGATCAAATCTTCCACTTCTATCTTGGCTACGGAAATTTAGTCTGAAAATCAGGGGGGGGGGGGGGAGTAAGCATTTGGTGTGTCCATAACTGGATCGCCAGTGGTTCGTATTCCTCCATTTAGCTGCTGTTCCTTTTCACCCAATATGAAAAGTTTGTAAAATGTATCCCTGTTTATGTTTTTTTATGTTGGCATCACCCATGAAAGCTGAAAAAGTACCAAGCCAGTTTCTTAAAAGAACAGAACACAAAAATATAGAATAAAATAGAAATAGAGAAATAAAATAGAATAGAATAGAATAGAATAACAAATAGAGAATAAAAGATAAAAGTTGTCAAAAAAATAAATCTAGCGAAGGACAGTCAACTAACTTTGTTGCAGCTCAACCGCTGTCAAAAAGAAACATTTTAAGAAGCCAAATTTAGCAGATATCATAAAAATAAGATTCTATCATTTTTCTCTCAAATTGTATTTTTAATCTAATCTGATAAATTGTTAACATGTAAACATTAATATCCAACAGTAATTTTAAAAGGGCTATCAGCGCTTACACACAGTCAAGTGGTCAAATATTGTTTTTCCATTTGGAGAGGATTAAAAAAAAATGCAAAAAAAACATTTCACCAGACAGTGACTTGCGCTAGTTGTATACTAATTATGGTTTTGTTTTGGAAGAAATGAAGTGAAAATTTCAACTTTTTCATTGGTCAACACCACTTTCTACCTATAGCAGTCCAGACAAAATCCTACCTTCTGTGTGTGTGTGTGTGTGACTCCCCTCCTGCGTCGTGCTAATAAATTGAAATACGGTTATTTACAGAATGACCAATATAGTGGGATTTAAAAAAAGAGTACCTCATATATGTATTGTGCAGCCATACTTTAGCTGAAGGATTATTTGTTATTTATCTTCTTACCCATTTTTGATTTCTACTTCAAGGACTGTAGGAGGAGGCTGTTTCTTTAATTTTTTTAACAGACTAGTTTTCATCTTGGAGCTGCGGATTGTATATGTTTAACAAAAACACCAACATTCAGGTGAAGTCTTCCCTGGGAAAGATATTTCCTTTACAGGACAACCGACACCATTTTTTGTTTTTTAACTGACATCAGAAAAACGTTTTATAGCATCTAATATACCCAAAACACGCAGGATGATATTTTTAGTCAAATGCAAAACACCAATAAAAATGACTTAAAGTGTGGTAAAACTGCAACAAAATGAGCTGCGAATTAGGGATTTTCAGAAAGTCCCGCCCCCTTGTTCGAGGTGTCACGCCAAGACGTCTTGCCTTGCTCGAGAATCAAAACAATGGCTTCAGATTCGGAGAAGATGCTTTCTTGTTACTCATCCAGTTATGATTATGATTCCAATAGTTCAGAATCAGAAAACCTTTATTCGTCCCACAATGGGGAAATTTAGTTCAGAAGAGGAAAGCATAAATATTTGCAATCGATTAAAGAAGTCCTCCCATATCAATTTGAGCCGTCAATGACAGCAATGTAACACCCAGAACATGCAGAAGATGGCGCGCAAGCTCTGTTGGAAATGGGCTGATTTTTCTGCTGGGCATTAGTGTCAGCAAATATCAAATAGTTGACTTGGTGCAACACACAAGGATTCACCATCGCGTTATTTCTGCGTTTTCCTTCTAATTTCGCCATCAACACGGATCAACACGAAGTTTTCAGACCAAACAAAGTAGCCAAAATGCATTGTGTGTCGCTTTCTCTGTCAGGGGCGTTCCTTCAGTGACATCACGTACGGACTCGTCACCAACTCAAAAACAAGACTTCTTGAATATTCAGCGTGAGTCTTAAAATGTAAACTATAGCTATATGCGGTGGAATCTTTGTAAAATACGCTCAGTAGAAGTCATTTGAAGTGATTTTACAAAATTATGGACACAACTTCTCCGGAGCTGTCGGTTGTCCTTTAAGGCTCATTTTTAAGGCTTAGTCTGCACCTATGATCACATTTAAAGCTGCTTGTTAAGTTTAAGACCCATTCAATAGGCTGCACGGACTGCAATGGGATTGGACTGAGTGTCCTTCGGCTGTTGTTTATTGAATTTTTTTCATACTTCTGAGCCATACGTTGAAGACACGTTCAACTTTATTCTTTTGTGTATCTATGTGCCAACCACCTCAGAAACTAGTCAAAACCGATCTGGTTTTGTTCTTTGAAGCACATATTTATCAAAACGTATTTATCAAACGGTGCCTTGGGAGTCATCCGTATCGCGAATCATTTTGCCCTGTTGAAATCAATAGAAAAGCATTTTCAATGTTGTTTGTTTACACTTCTTCTTCTCAACTGGCTTGGATTGTCAAAACGGACTGTGACGGTATAAAAGCAGCCACACATCTCCAAATTTTGTTTTCATACTGAAAACAATCCGATACACTGAGAAAAAAAACATCTTTTGGGGTACAGTTTGTGGCATGGTGGATGCAAGTGGGCCTCACGCTTCTGAGATTGAAAGTGGATGGATACAATGACAAAATTTGGAGTTGTGTTTTTCACATTTTACACAATTTCTGTTGGTGGTGTTATTTACTGAATTGAACTCATCTGTTTTGTGTTGTTTCTATAATTAAAGAATGTTTGAAGATGAATGCATAGTGACATTTTCAAAGACATCGTGTCAACCAAAAGTTTTTTTTCTTTTCACATAATTTTTAGATAGAAAATACCAAGACGTGAGTCACGAAAAAAAAATGAGATAACTGTATGCTTTTTTTTACTATTTTTATTTCAGGAGAAATGAAACAAGTGAAACATGATTGTCTACAAAATTAGTCTTTACTATAAATTGTGCATTTTCATGAAAGCAAGGAGGCGTTACAAGTTCAACCAATAGCCACTGCACACATTACAGTAAAACCAATCAAAATATCAGTCAACGACACCAACGCTGCTATTAATTCAGAAATAAAGAATATCCACTAGAAACAAAATTGACCAGTGTTGAAACAGCTCACGCTAAATGTTAAAAAAAATATTGTAGTCAAAGATTAACAAGTTATATCCTGAATGTTTTCACAACACACACACACTTTTCACACAATTTCAGTGGTGCCTTGAGGTACAAGTGACCAAAAATTACTTTAAGTCCACCAGCTTAATGATAACGTGATGACAATGCGAAAACCAACAACCATGATAATGTAGCAACCCCAAAGCATTGTTAGAATGGGTATTTGAACGCAAACGGTGAGGCAGCACATTGACAGATAATGGTTATGGTCATAGAATTATTTAAAAACAACTGATGGCAAAGAAGAATATATATATATATTTGGAAAAAGCAGGGAAGCATGTCTATTTTATAAAATGCAAGTGGACTCATTTAAAAAAATAGAACTTCAATGTTGAAAGATGCTTCTTTATCTTGGAATTTATTCAACAATTATCTCAAGGCACCGCTGTAAATAACTTCTTGCTGTCTTTGTTACTTTTGATCCATCTTATTGTCTGAAAAACCATAAGCCACAAAATGCCACTAATTTTGTGGCTTTCTATTTATCTGAATTGTTTTTTAGATAAAAACCCCGATTCCCGCCGATGTGTTTTTCATCAGGCACCAATATTAATTCTTTGTTTTTCATGTCTTATTTGAAATGATACAGACACGTTTAGCTTATACAGATTTGAATCTATTATCCATGTATTGGTGCAGTCATAGAAAAGTTAATCAAACAATAAATATACTCATTTGAGATACTGCTGAATATGTGTAATGATGCATTAGTTTATCTCGAGTGAAACCACAGTGCAAACCAGAAACCAGTCTCCTGATTCGCTGGCAGAGCAAAAAAAAAAAAAATAAAAGAAAACAAAATATGTCAGTGATGTCTTATGTACAGTAAAGGCAGTTGAATTAAGAAAATATGGCGTGCGCCACTAAAACGTCACAAATTGTTCTAAGCGCCCCCTCCCCATAAATGATCTATAAGTTGATAGAGATGCCACAAAATGGCACCAAAATACAACTTTTATTCATACAGGGCTTTGATGCAGGGTCAAATTAATAGCGGGTAATCAATTAGCGAGTCACAAATAGGCAATGGAACAACTGTTGCTTCATTTCAACAGTCCCAAAAAGTTAAGGACTATTAAAAAAAAGGTGATGGGTTTTCCAAAATACGCAAGAATAAAAATATAAAAAGTAAACTCCAACCAAAACTCAAATGAAATGTAACAGGAAACCACTACATATGGTAATAGTATTGAAAAAGCTCACAATATTCGCAGAACACAAAAAAATATCAATTAAATTGTGAATAAATAAAATCCAAAATGAATCAACAGATCAGTGCAAATGGCCGCCGCGCTGTCAATGAAATCGATATTTGCGAGCCGGCTTGAGGTTGACGTACGTCTTCTTCATGTCGTCCCCCTCGTTCTTCTTCACCACCTGATAGCGTTCCCCTTTGGTGCTCACCACCTGGTTGCCATGGTAGCGAACCAACTTTTTGGGAGCCTGCTCCCACCCCCGTTGAAAAACAGAACGCGCATGAACTCGGATCAAGCATTTGCGGACGGTTGATAGGTGGATGGATTCGGTACCTCTTTGGGAGCGACGGGTCGATGTGTTTTCTTGTCCTCTTCGTTGTCGACCAGCATGTACCTGTAAAAACAACAACCCCCCCTTTTTTATCTTCACGTCGAGCTACATGATGAAGCAAAAAGTGGCCAGTCAAATGTGTAAAGTTAGCAGGCCCAGTGAGTAAATTTACCACGCTATGCAGAGTACCGAGGACTTATTGGAGGTGAGGCGTGTATAAGAGGAGGCCTTTATTTGGATTCACAGTTTGGTGTTGACGTAGGTGTAGACGTTTATTTCTGTGAGTGAAATTGCCCGGTTCTTATTAGGACGAAGGTGATTGGTGCAAGTAAAATCATCAACGGATCGTACCAGGTGTTGATTAGGCGGAAGAAAGGCGCTTGTAAAAAAGGAGGCTTTTGTTTGTGAATTAACACATTCGCTGCTATTCCCAAATTAATTAAAAATATTGACGTGGAGCGCCATTCCGGAATTTGTCCGCGTTTTGGTTTTTCTTGCAGGGGTGACGATAAAGCGCTGGTCAGACCTCTGGCAATGTTTTTCTCTCCCACAAGGGGACAGCATTTGCTTTTTGTCCATGGTAGCGCTGTGTTACAGCTTCCGCTGTTAAAGCGCTATATAAACCAATATGTATGTATTGCATTGTATTTTGGACAGCCGACCCCACTTCAAGCACAGATAACTCCAGAAACATATAACTGAGGAATTAACTCTTTTTTTTCTGATGAAAGAAGAGAGTCTAAGGACTTTTATAGGGTAGCGTTTGTAGTTTTGTACACATAAAATGAGCAACTCAAACGCAGGGAATACCCAACATTTATTGAGCGTAAGGCGCTTGAAGTGGCGTTTTCATTTACATTAGAGTGAGCACAAGCCATTATTTGCACAATTGCCTTGTTATAATCATATTTCTTTCAGTTTTTTTTTTAAATATTGTGCTACCTCGTCAAAAGACTCAACGAAGCATTTATTCGCAGCTGCATTTTTGTAGCGTAAGCATTTGGAGTATTTGACCGAAATTAATAACTACACATCACAAGCCATTTATTGAAAGATATGACATAAAACATTATTCAATGCAAATCATCAATTCAACCGCAGAAAGTACCTTTACTTAGTCACTTACTTCTCAAGGATGCTTTCTTTCAGTTTCTGATCCGCCAACGTGGAGATATTCTTCCCTTGATTCACCTGAGGCCACAGAAATTAGTATTTCTTTTTGAAATTTGACAAAAGTGACTGACAAGTGATGCAAAATAGAGACGCTCACGTTGAGCGGAGTAGGGCTGAGTTGGACGTCACCCTCGATGATGAGGCGCACGGCTTCCTCCATGTCTCCTTTGGCAATAGATAGAGCACTACGGGCCTCGGACAGACTGCACTTGGGAAACATTTCCAGCAAATGCTGCTCTTGGCTTTCCAATTCGGACACTGGGGCCTGGAAAACTTGACATACTTAACCTCCCCTCCTTCCACATTTCTCAATCTCAATTAATGCAACTTGAAGTCTGACATTCTATATTTCAACAAATTCAATTCAGCGTCATTTCCTTCCATATTACTGCCACCGATTTTTGCTATTATGACGTTCGAGATGTGCTCTCACCTGGGCTGTGGCGCCCTCTGGCAGTGTTTGTAGGCACTGCATTTCCCCGCCAGGTGGTGCTTCACTTGACCGGTGAGAGGCGATTTTCAATGAGACGCTTTCCGGCTTTGCCACATTATTTTCTTCGTTCACTAGAAAGGAACACATTAACTTGCTAAGTGTCAATCACCTAACCGCATCGGCAAAAAAAGGCGCAGAAGAATTACCTGAGGTGCGAGCTGTAGCTAATGTGGATGCCAGACTGAACATCATTTCACATACTCTGACGCTGCAACATAAAAACATGACGCAGTAACAACAGGAGATGCAATTTAAGCCACTGGAACTGGAATGTCTTCAGAGTGAATAAATGTACCACAACACAAGGAATGGATGACAATTTAGAATGTTGTTACGCAAGTGGTCAAAGAGAGGCGCATTTGCCCGTCTGCTCTCAGGTGTGTTATTGAACACATGGTCGGAAAATACACACATCATAATAAGTTTTATTAACCACCACCAGGCATTAGAAATGCATAGGGGCTAACAGACAGCCACTAACCTGGGCTCACAGGGCCAACACGCTTAATTCACTGACACCCATGTCACTCACCAAGGACGGCGGCCATGCATTTTAAAGCTACACACACGCGCGCGCCCACGCACGTGCATAAAAACACTCAATTCTATAGATATTAAAGTCTGCAAAATGACAACAGCGACCGCTAGTTGTCAATCATGATATCAGGACCAGATGTGGAAATGTTGTTGTTTATTATATCAAAATGTTATCTTCTGATAAAATGATGAATTATTTGATCCTATTGCATCTGCAGCCCTTATAGTGATTCTGTAACGTTCTGACAAAACTGCATTAGCTTACATATAAAATTAGGACACCGGCTGACTAGGGCCCAACTGATTTGGAGTTGTTGAAACCGAAGTCGATTCTGATAATTGGCAGATCAAATTTATGGTAACTGAAGGATCATCCAATTAATTGAGATGTTTCATGGATTAACATGTTTTGGGTCACTTCACCATTTCAGGGACAGCTGTTACAAGATTGGACATCTTATCAGCAGCTTTTTTTAACAAAAAAAAAATCTCATCAGCAAGATGTGCAGGAGCCCAATCATAACCCTGAAGCCCTCGAGGACCAGAGTGATAGCTGCTGTCTAAAGTGTTGTTCTGACCTATCAATTTCTGCAAATCCTGGAATGTAGGCTTCTAGCATTTCGGCAAAGACCTCCACATCAAAGTTCTCCTCCACACTTTGCTGGGAACCAAGATCTTCCAGGACTCCGGTGATGTAGGAGAGGATGACATCGTCCAGTGTGCTGAGTGTATACAGAAGATTTACTATGGAGGACAGACAACTTGCGCACGATTCATATAAAGCATGGATGGGGAAGTATGGTTCTATAAGAGCAATATCCTGTCTGTTTGAGATCTCTCTCCTTACACACTTGATTTAAAGGACAACCGACGGCACTTTTTTTTTAACTGACATCAGAAAAACGTTTTATAGCATCTAAAATACCCAAAACATGCAGTATGATATTTTTAGTCAAGTGCAAAACACCAATAAAAATCTGCCACAAAATTGAGCTGCGAATTGGGCATTTTCAGAAAGTCCCGCCCCCAGTTCATGACGTCACGCCAACACGTCTTGCATTGCTTGAGAATCAAAACAATGGCTTCAGATTCGGAGAATATGCTTTCTTGTTACACATCCAGTGATGAATATGATTCAAATAGTTCTTAAGAGCAAACCATACATGTTTGCAATCGATTAAATTTATTCCGTGCCATTATGAGACAACATTGAGGGGAAATTTCTCACCGAAAAAGAGGCACAAAATGGCGACCTCCTGTGGCCACCTCAGTTTCCACATGCTGATAAATTCCTTATATGGACCTTGGACGCCCTCTTCTGGTGGCTTTTGGGTGCAACATGAGGTCCCCAGACCAAACAAGTACAGCAAAATACATTGACGTGATGGAAGGATCGCTACAATGCGTCTTTTTTACGGTCAGGGGCGGTCCTTTAGTGACGTCACGTACGGACTCGTCACCAACTCAAAAACAAGACTTCCTGAATATGCTCATGTATTTTGCTTTTCTACTTTCATTTCTTTCATAACTTTGCTGCTGTGAAATGTAAATTTCTCCACTGTGAGACTAATAAAGGCAAATCCAATCCAATCCAATCCAATCCAATATTCAGCGCGAGTCTTAAAACGTAAAATATAGGTATATGCGGTGGAATCTTTGTAAAATATGCTCAGTAGACGTCATTTGAAGCCATTTTACAAATTATGGACACAACTTGTCCGGAGACGTCGGTTGTCCTTTAAATGACCAGGATCCTTGATGAGCTGATGGTTTGAATAAGGTGTTTGGAGTTGGGAGGGACCTTAAACAGTCAAGGGATATGACTCTGAAGCAACTGCAATCGCCTACCCAAGAGAAATAAAACGTCAGAAAAGCTTACCTGAGATCTGCATCGGGGATATATGTCTGTAAGAATTCGTGCAACGCACCGTGGATGATTTTGTGGAGGTCCATGGTAGTTTTCTAACTGTACAATGGGAAATTCACAGACAAAAATATGTGGGAGTGATTCGGCTGACCCCGTACCAAGCACAACCACCCAGTCATCAGACCAAATAGGGGACACTTACATGAACACGTTACAAAACATTTCATTGACTTTTTGACTTGTACAGTTTCCGATACATCATTGCTAACTCAAGCTAATCTCCTGTGTCATTTCACTGAATATCGACAACACAACGAATGGATATTCTCAATCTCTACTCACTCGGCAACGTCAACCATAATCTTAATGTAAAACGTCACACTAGACGGAGAAGAACTTTTGAGTTTCTTTTTTGTTATAGAGCTGTCATACTGGCCTGAGTTAGCTCAATTGCTAACAGCTAACAGGCTAATCGAAGCGACCATCTTCGGCTTGCTGTACAAAACGACGAGTTTACGTACCGTGACAGAAAGTGTGAGGACATGAAGGGCTCCCAGGTTGCCTCAATTGTATTCCTGAGAAAAAGATCAGTGCAGAAAGGTTGAGTCAAAGTGACTGTCAGTGCTGTTCTTGTAGAAGCTCATTTGCCATTCACAACATTAGGACGTCATTTTCTAACATTGTAAACAGCTCTGTTCAGTGCACAATAGACGTGAGTGTTGTGACGTGTTTCCGTAGTTTTTATAAAATCAGAAAAAGAGGAGCGCTTCTGTATATTGTCATGTTTCGAGGAAAATATGTTCCGTCACAATTTTAAACAATTCCCATGCATTCCCATACGAGTCAATAGCGTCCTGGAGTTTCTATCCCTGCCCCAAGTTGAGATTTTCTTTAGACCTTGATGGCGATTCAATGCAAGTAATCACAAAGGCAGCTTATTTTTTGCTGTGAATGACAAAAACGAACGTCCAAATTTCTGCTCATTCCCACTTAAACACCTGAAAGTATTTGAACAATCGTCACAATATTTTGAATTTTATGCACATCAACCCTCTTCTTCCCCGTACAGGTAAGTGGTCTCTGTCGAGAACAAGCTTAAAGTATGAAAACCCTGATCAATGTTCACCAAATTGCATGCCCACCTCTCTTCTCATACCCATTTAAATAATTACAATTATTAGAATTACCTCCCCAAATACTTCAGATTTTCTCGATGTTGTTTTCTTTTCTGTGGAAAAAAAATGCTCGATGTCATGTCATTAGTCTTCACCAACATAAACTCTAACTTTAGAACAATCGAGCGCAATTGTTGGTGTGAAGTATTTTTGACGTTCAAAACATCATCTTACTTGTGCTAAACGAATAGTTTAAGTGAATATTATTCTAAAAAGCATTCCAATATCTTTGTCATTACTGAAGTAATTGAGTGTCTTCTTCACCGACCAAAATTTTTCTCATAGCGACATTTCACAACCCCAGTGTTGTATGGCGTGACCGTCATCAACCAAGCACCCCATATGGGCAGAGAGTAACGTCGTTTACAAGTTCCCCATACATACTTGATCGCCGGTGTTATCTGAGGCAACATCTGCGATGTCACCAACCCCTGCTCTCAGTTACCCTCGACTGCGTTGTCATTCACGTGGACACGTGCCTATTAATTACTAATTCTGTTGTCTTCTTGCTCTCCTCTTGCTTGTTGTGGTATTTCAATGAGAAATATATAGTAGATTAACAGTATAGTATAGTAACTGTTCAATAGACACGGGTAGACTCATTTCTTATTTATTTAAAAGGCTGTTGTGTATTACTTAGCGTCACTGAAAAGAGTCTGCTTGCCACAACCAGAATTCTGTGTGCCTCACCTCTCGCTTCATATGTGTTTTTATGTGATCCAGAAAATTGAATATGCACAATATGCAATATTTTTTTGTTTTTTTTAATCAATATTCTCAGTTAGGCGAGATGATATTCAGCATCGGTGTTTGTGCTTCATCATTCAATTAAAAAACATGCATGCATTATAAGACAATTAGATCACGTCAATCAATATGTATATTTTTTGTTTTGTTTTTGACTTCAAGATGGCGCCGCGAGAGTGGCTGTCTTTACAGCAGCTCCTGTATTTTGTTTTTGCTGCTGTGAAATGTACATTTCTCCACTGTGAAACAAATAAATACTCATCTAATCTAAGTACGGGAGTCCTACAATGTTCACTTGCAATCAGTTCCAGTGAGTGAAAAAATAAAATCAAAATGAGAGCCATATTATTGGCTGAAATAGAAAGTGTCATGACGAGACCAGCCTTGCTATTTGGACTGGAGGCGCTGAAGAAAAGGCAGGAAGTGGTCCTGGAGGTAGTAGAGATGAAGATTTTGAGGTTTTCTTTGGGAGTGACCAGGTTGGACAGTGAAGTATTATTTCTGATTACATTTTGTCGAGTAAAGCCTTTGCCTTGGTATTTTGCTTTTGTCAGTAATATGTCATGAAAGTAATAATGATGTGTGCTTTCCGCCATATTTATTTTAGCCTGTATAACATTCTTATATGCAGAGTGAACCAAGTGCAGTCTTGGAGCCATGTGTTAACCTTGATATACTGCTTACTGGAGACTGTGGAGAAAGACTGATAACAGCTAAGAATTGTTTGGGAGAATGCTGCATTGATGTTGCATCACAGTCTCGATGCTGCCCTTCTGATGAAATAAATATGTTGTGTGTCCATGGGTTGGACACACTTCGTGATCAAGCAGCCATTGTCTGAAAATCATGTGTGTCAGGAATACTCTGCAAATAAACCCTTCAAAGCTACTGTTCATCGAGGCCAGCCTGTATTTGGCCACTCTCCTTATACAATCGAATCAGTAAGGAGTGTATTAGAGGGACAACTCATATTAGTGGCTTTGGAGAGAAAGTCAGAGAGGCCAGACTGAGATAGTTAGACATGTCCAGAGGAGACAGAGTGACTATACCGGAAGAAAGATGCTTAGCCTTGAATTGCCAGGCAGGAGACCAAGAGGAAGACCAAAGAGGAGGTTTCTGGATGTTGTCAAAGAGAACACGAAGGTAGCTGGTGTGAGAGAAGTGAATGCATAGAACAGGGTTGATGGAGGACACCAAGTCGCTGTGGCGACCCCTGAAGGGAAAAGCCGAAAGCGCAGGAAAGCGAAAGGAAAATAAGGCAGCGCAATGGAAGCCAACATACATAAGATGGCAGCATGGAGTTATTAATAACAACAACTGGAGCACATTCACGTGGGGCTTTTTTGAAACCTCCTTAGAGAGCCATCAATGATGTCGATATATTTTGTAGTCGAATTTCCCACTCCCCAAAATGTTTGCCGATTCAAAATTTTATTGTACTCTACATTGATTGTATATATATATATATATATATATATATATATATATATATATATATATATATATATATATATATATATATATATATATATATATATATATATATATATATATATATATATATATAGTGTGTAGCAGGCGACATTTTCTACAGTCTTCAACAATGGCATACATGTTTGCAATCGATTAAAGAATTATATGTGCCATTTTGAGGCAACATTGGGGGAACATCTCTCACCCCCCCCAAAAAAGAGGCACAAAACGGCAAGCTCGGATGGCCACCTCCGTTTCTTCAGTTCAGTCTGGCGCTTGGATGCCATCTAATGGCGGCTTTTGGGCGCTACACGCTTCTCACTTCATCTACGTAAGTAATGTACTGTATATGTTGCAGTTTTGGTTTTTCATGCATGTACTGTATTTAATTGTGTAGCATTCAGATATCTTTATCGCTTGCAACAATTACTGTTTTTCATATGATTGTACATGCTGGCGTTCGTGGCTTCGTGTGAATAGAACGTGAGGATTTAGCATTGGTTTCATTTTTGAAAGGAAATAGTCATTGAAAAAGTGTAGACGTTTTTATTTTATGCACAACTTTATTTTTCACTTCACTACTGTACAAAAACCATGTTAGATACGCAATCCATGAACCCAATGATAAAATGACATGCCATAACAAAGATCCCCCATTTACGTGTTGCCCCCCCCCCCCCTTAATGCAGTTCGGCGCAGGACGGATATATCGATAGTATGGTTATATCGACATTTTTCCTGACTGCCGAGAATATCGATATAATATATCAGAATCAGAATCATCTTTATTGCCAAGTATGTAGAACACACAAGGAATTTGTTTCCGGTCGAACACACTGCACTAGTATCATCGTCAATAAAGAGGCACTATTCAGTTCAATTTGGGCTACTGTTCAAAGATATATATATATATATATATATATATATATATATATATATATATATATATATATATATATATATATATATATATATATATATATAGTTTAATTTAAGATTTTATTGCTTCACACGGATGTGCACTAACAAGGTCACAAAACATCCTAAACATAAAAATTAAACAGCTATGTATGTATGAGCATTTGGCTAAGATTATATAATTGGCGAAAACTATTATACGTGAATAAACTGTTGATATGTCACAAACAAAAAAAAGTTTTGACTATGCTATGTTTGAACACTGTCAAATGATGTACAGTAGTTTCTGCTTTTTTCTTTTGTTTTTGTGTCTTATATATACTTATGGTATTTCATTTTATTTATCTATTCCTTTAACCTCCATTCACATGTTCAAATGGAGTACGCACGTGTGAGTTACAAGGGTAAGTCAAATGCTGGTTCTAAGTGAAATGTAAATTTCTCCACTGCGAGACTAATAAAGGCAAATCCAATCCAATCCAATCCAATCCAATCCAATCCAATCCAATCCAATCCAAGTGCCACTGATCTATTGTTTAATGCCAAACACACACACACACACACACACACACACACACACACACACACACACACACACACACACACACACACACACACACACACACACACACACACACACACACACACACACACACACACACACACACACTGAAGTAAACATTTCAAATAAATCTGGGCGTCATGTGTCACATACAAACTGAAGTCATACCGTGTGCTCATGCTGCGTTTTTACTGTTGTGCAGCTTTTCTGCCTCGTAGCATAACAAAGCATGTCATTCAACAATCTTGAGCCGGGTTCTCCTTCTGTGAATTTTGTACGCGTAGCACACCACCTACATTTATATTCAGAGAATGAGGACTGGGTGGGCGTGTGGGGTGAGGGTTTGGGGTCGCCTGCACGGATGTCTGAGTGAGAGAGGAGAAAAAAGAAGATAAATTACAATTCTCATCAACAAAACATTGAATGAGCCAAATTAATTACCCTTTAGCCAACTTTTAGACAATAACGCTTCCGAGCCGTCTGCCGCAGCTGTATTATTCTATTAACATACAATTTGCAGTTCAGCTACAGTGACTTCATATTTAGATTTTTATTGTATTTTCCAAGGCAACGGTGTAGCATTGCATCCGCAATATAATGGCTCGGAATCATTCGATAGTTTCTGCTGAAACGCCCACGCGCCAGAGATCCTATCAGCACATTATTTGCGGGCAAGTTTGTTTCAAAAGCAAATTTCACTTAGTGTAGCTGTCTGGGAGCGTCATAAAGGGGGCATTTACAGTGTGAATTCAAGCACAGAACGGTTTAATTAATCGGAACTTTCACAATGCCAGATTTCCTTCTTAATCACAGCGCCGTCTTTAATCAGAATCTCCTTTGATTCATTTTCAAAGCCGTTTTAAATGCTTATTGTGCAGCGATGAAAAACTGTTCGTTACCCATGTTGAGTCAAAGTTAGGCATTCGTTTTTGACTTTGAAGAAGTTGACGGGTTTAGATTTAAGAGGACGAGAGATTCGCTGGCACTTTGCGTTGGTACAAGGTCGAAAAGATCCAGATCCGGGTACCGACGTGGGCCGAGCCTGTCTCCCCGTCTGCCTTCGGACTCCTTTTTTCAGGATGTAGTGTCTCCGGTCGGCTCGTTGCCAATTAACACGGTGGTGTGGACATTTGTTTTAAATTGAATACATAAATTGAAAAATTTAACTGAATGGGGTCTTGTGAAAACAGATTTTTCAACAATTTTAAAAAGCAGTTTGACCTTAATGGGCCACCCTACTTGATGTTCAAAAGAGAAATGTAACATTCTCGTAACGCTGCAACTTTATCTTTTACTATTTTTAGATTTATCCAGACTTTATTCTCATTTCTCACACTGTTCTGCCTTCATTTTGTAATAATTACAATGTTACAAAAAGTCAAGACCGTCTTGAAGCTACTAATACTTTGCTTGGAATTTTATGCTTTTATAAGGTGACATTATGACTTTTATATCATTTTATATTTTTTGTAACATTGTAAAGGTGTTTAAATAACATTCTGTGCAACGTTTTGAATGTTTACATTTTTATTGTAACATTTTAAAGCCGCATCTCCATTCTCATAGCCGAGTGACTTTTCTTTAACATTGTGATTAAACTGTATATATATATATATATATATATATATATATATATATATATATATATATATATATATATATATATATATATATATATAGAAACATTAACTACTGTAACATTTTTCTTCCCATGGAATATTATGTAGATTGTGACGTATATTGTTGATTGTTCAGTTTTTTTTCACTTCTGATATGAAAACTTTGTTTAATACAGTATTCATACGATATTTTCCTAATAGGATGAATGGTGCCCATTTTAATATGTCCATTCATTGTTGCCCTCCAACCCTTATAGATCATAGTAAACGACTACCATCCCAATCGTGGGCGGGGGGGCTGAAGGGTCTTGAGACGCCTCCAGCGGATATTATAAGTGAGCCGACTCTGTGTACAACTCTGTTCGCGTCGTGTCAGGAAACGGGTCGTACCACTTTGTCTCGGTCCACGTGTGCCCGCACAGTCGATAGGTTAACCTGTCCACCGCATCCATCTTTGCCCCCCCCCCCCACTCCCCCACGTTCCCATTGATCTGAGGGAAATAAAGAGCACACGTGTTATTATATACAGGCAAGGAAAAAAAACAACAACAGCAGCCCTTTCATTGTGATTGAATGAACAGACCAAATGTATGAAATATGGCCCCCTCCGACATCTTCTGTCTTCCTGTCAATAGTGCAGCCTTTGCACACAACCCGGATCAATAGAGACTTATCTTTTCACCATAACGCACCATAACAATGTTTTTTTTTGATTGGATTGAAATTCACATTCATGTAAAAAGTCTATAATTTAGATGACCCCCCCTACAGACACCCAAATGCCAGTCTGAAATGTGGCAGTTACAAATTTACATGTTGATTTTTCTGGACGTTTATCTGCAGCTTTTAGGGGGGTGTCTCATGTGTGAGACTGCTCAGCGGAGAGAAGACACCCCTCTGTAAAAACATCTGTTGTGCAAAAGGGGCTGTCAGACGTTTGCGGCCTCATACGTTGTCATTTGTTTTTGATCATTTCTGCGTGTGGGAGACCCATTTTCCATCCTGTTTTATAATGACGGGGAAATGTTACACGCCGTACATCACGGAGTGCTGTTATTTCATCACAGTTTACTAACACGGCAAACAATAAATTGAAAATTTAGTTTGGAGCTCTATCCCCGGTACGGGTTTGGACAAGCTGCCTGGAGATGATAACAAAAAAAAACATAAATTATTCATGAAGAATGCAGTTGTTATCCGATAGGGAAAGCGAGTGGAAAATTGAAATTTACAATGTGTGCTTTTGTATCTGAAACAATTGACGTGGCCCAAGCGATTTTAGCCCACTCTTAACACCAATGAATGGAATGCTGAAAATGCGAATTTGATATTTGTAAAAGAGTTGTTTTTGTCTCGAAAATGGCTCGGCGTTTGGCGCTTCCGCAGGAAGTGTTTTCACAGCACCTCTTTTGTAAACGCCACAGGGCACATCACCTCTGTGTTCTCCCCGCTTTGATGCCATTTATCTTAGTCAAGGGCCTGCTCGCAGTCGTTTCTTGCCAAAACACACACACACACACACACATGAGCTCACGGAAGCATGCACTCAACCGTCCTCAGCATCACGGTGGCAAACCCCAAAGTCGAATTCACTCCATCTGGTCTATCAGGCTGGGTGTATTCCAAGTCGCTTCAACGTCGGCTACCATCAACAAGAATGTCAAGGATTATTTTTTCAGGCTCAAAATGTATTAGTATTTTTATTATAAAAGTCTTACGCTGATCTAAGTGAGTGAACGTTTTTCATCAGGTTTTTAAAATTCTTAAATGCCATCAAAGTACAAGGTCAAGCACATGGTCAATGGTGAGGTGCAATCCTCGCTTCCTTCCGCACCGAAGCATTACAGCTCTCCACTTTTAACCAAACAGGCTTATTCAAAGGTATCTATCATCATTAAATTCAATTACTAGTCTAAAAAAATCAAAATAAAAAAAAATTTCATGTTGTGACACTTCAAACTCACATGGGGATTATTTGTTCTTAAAATTTGTTGAATATTTAAAATTGACTAATCGTGTGCAAAAAATAATACAAATAACACACATGGTGTAAAAATTTCTGCCCAACTAACTAACCATATAGTTATCCAACTTATTAGCTAGCTTACTGGCTAAATAGCTAGCTAAGTAGCGAGCTAAATAACTAACTAAATAACTAGCTACATATCTAGGCTTCACATCCTGCCACACAACTAACTAACTAACTAACTAACTAACTAACTAACTAACTAACTAACTAACTAACTAACTAACTAACTAACTAACTAACTAACTAACTAACAGAAAAGAAAAACACACTTATAAATGCTGTGCAAAACTCACTGTTCAGTAGTTTTTCATTTTCTGGGGGCCTATCCATGAAAGTCACAGCTTTATTAAAATAACGAACAATAAATACTTACCTTGGTTTTCACATAATGTACGTAGTCTTTTCATTTGATCAAAACATTTTCAAATCACCTGATTTTAAAAAATATTGCTGCATTACAACTGATAATAGCGACCCCTAAATTGATGCTCTATGATTTTTCTTTTTTTAACTCCTCACTTCTGATTACATCTTGATAATTTAATATCATTTGTCATTCAAATGCTTCCAACATTCCCAAACGTGTAAAATATACAGTATTTCAATGACTTTGCGTAGCATGACAGCATTGGATATGTTATTCTACAGTATGGATTTTTTTCATTATTTATTTATTTTTATCTGCCCCAACAGGTGAGTGTTTTCACAGTATAGCGACACCCCATAAACTAGCTGATAACCCATCCCTGCGACTTCTTATCTGTCTCTCAGACAATCCCCTGCTCCCTGAGCACGTTGTCGTTTCCCCTCAGGCCCATTATCAGATTCCCAACGCAGGCTCCCGGCAGCTGCGGTTATTGTGGAAGACTACGTTTATAGCCCCATGATGTCTGTGACAACACTTGGCTTTTATGAGTGAGTACATGTTGTTTTGTGGTCATTGAGAGGTACTCTTCTCTTTCACTTGTGTGCTGTCTTACTGAAGAAGATGAGGGAGGGGGTCATGTTTGTCTTTATGTCGGGGGTGGGGTGCGGGGCGGGCAACCACTGAACTAACTTGAAGTTTTCACGTTACGAGCTGATCGTGGCGGGATATTTGGTTTTGACTATAGAGTTGATACTTGAGATGACATTGCTGTAAGGCGGCAGTTAGTTAATTCACTTTACATGTAGAATTATATAAAAAAAAGATTCAACCGGTCCATATAATACTCCAAGTTGAAGTTCAGTGTCAAAGTAAACATCAAATGCAGTGAATTACACAATGCAATCAAAACCGCATTCTCTACACTAGCTTGACGCTCACTTATAATGGGCCGAAGCCGGTCTAACGAACAGCATAATGGTGTAATACCCTACTAAGTAATGGATGTCAGAACACAAAGGGAGAGGCAACACATGTAGTTTGTTGTAAAGGTAAGTACTGTATTTAGTTTTTTCTAGTTCTTCCTTTCCTTTCCTCTTTCATCACTTTGCTGCTGTGAAATGTAAATGTATCCACTGCGAGACAAATAAAAGCTAATCCAATCCTAAACAAGTATAAAAAAATGTAAAGTTGTCAATGCTTCCACTTGCAATTCATATAATTTTCCATGTAAGCCCTATACTCCCCCCCCAAGGAATTTATTTATCATCCATTTTATAAACCATATGGTAATTGTTAGAATTTTACAATGCCAATAACCAGATTCTGTGACTATCTTCGAAATAAATCCATATTGGTTTTGCCCTCATAACAATCCCCACAAACATGTGGCTTGACCCTCTCCGAAGACTCCCAAATCGTACTTACTGAGAAATTGGCCCGTTGGTGCGCTAAGGACTTCTGTACACCAAGAAGACAGTTTTTTTCCTATTATGTCATCAGTGTGTGTTTTTAGTCGACAAAACACCAGAATGCTATTTTTTTTTATGAAACAAAAAAAATTCCGTTTCATTGCATCACATTCTATATTTTCCCCTCCCATAGGCGTTAGTGATCTTCCATCAAGAGACCAAAGCAGAAAGTCGCCTCTAATATCGTCCGTGCTTTTTCAATCATGTTTTAACGCAGATCGCCCATTCTCGCCATCTGCGGGAAACCCGTTATCTCCCTCGACCATTCATGTACACATTTATTGGATTCCAAGTGTCTGGGATCAATCTTTTGGCCACCAGAGGAGCATAACTAATAGTAACATTAGAGTGGCTTTGTGCGAGCGACCGGCCGGATGCTGGTTAACCAAGCAGGAAATAATCTCTGATTTTGTATCCTGCATGAGTGGCCCTAGGATATGCTGAGAATAAATTAATCCTCCCGCATCCCCTTTTTTGGAATGTTTTGAGGCAGGTTATCTTTTGAATGAAAGACTTTAAAGCTCGCGAGGCGCTTTGTTGGGCCCATTCGCTTCCTCTTTGCACACACGTTGCACACGCACAATTTCCTCGCAGATAATGCCGTCATCTGGATGCTTCACCCAGGGTCAGACTAACTTTTTGGAGTCTGACCGTAGGTCTAGACAGCCTCCCCATGGAAAGCCCCCCCTTCCTCACTTGATCTCCCTCCCTCTTTCTCTCCCCTCACCACTTGCCTCCCTTCTAAAGTCCCCACTTGTATTTTCCTTGTTGTGGCCAAACAAGGATTTTATAAAACGGGTGACATCGCCACACAAGCTGTCTGCCGAATCTCCCTTAATTAAAGTGACGTTTAAAGCCTTCCTCAGACACTAATAAACCCCTTCTCAATTAAGATCCTCCTAATTACCGTGTGCAAAGGAAAGAGGGACACACACAGACAGACAGTGTGCGAGTAAGCCTGCTGGCATTTGGCCCCATAAGCTGAGTGCCGCACAAAAGAAAATAATGTCCCCTGGGTTACTCATCCTTTTTTTTCTTCACCCCCTCAACCCACGACCTTGCAGCCTCTCCCCCTTCTCCTGTTTTCTTCTTTATGAATGAAAGTATATGCCACGCAGGGCTGAGACTGTCCATTCATAGAGCGGCTGGAATGTGTGAATAAGTGTGGGGAGGGGGTGGGGTTGGGCGGTTGGGGGGCTTTGAATGAGGAATGAATCCCAGCCACCTGATTAGTCATTAAGCAGTCTTTTGACATTGCCATTGTTTGAATGTGCATGGTGGAAGTGAGCGTGCTGTCATGTAGAAAGGGCCCGCTCACTCGAGTGACGCTGATTGGAAAGGAAATAACAGAGATACAGTGGAACATCCGAAGTCGTCCATAAAATACCCCCCACCCTTAAAAAAAAAGGGGGGAGATTGACTGAACGGGGGCCGCCTCAAAAACACAACATCCACGACTGTTCTGCATGTTATTGTTATGACTACAGCAAAACTGCACATTTATTTTACTGAGGGTGTGACAGCTCCGTAAATATGGGAATTGAATTTTGCCAAAATGTTAAAATACAAGTTATTTATTCATTTATTTTTGGTCAATGGCGGAAGGAGTGGGGGGTGGATTTTCACTAGAATTATTTTTTTCAATATCAGCACTCCATGGTTTCAGTCGACTCTAGTCAACAAGGTGAAAATTCTTCATCGGCTGCACTAGTTTTTGTTCAGTGGTGGGCCGTCAGGGTCTGCAAGGCCTTCTCAACTGGCCTAAAATATCTCAATCACACACTGATGTTAATTATATTTTTCCATGAATTATTGATGAAAAGGTTTCTTCAGCTGTCATCTGTACTTTTTTTGACGGTGTCGGACGTTTTGCTTCTTATCCAAGATGCTTCTTCAGCGAACTAAAGTCTTACTGGTAGTATCGGCCTTATATGTATATCCCTAACGTCCAAACATAGTGGCGCCGGACACTGCTATGATAGGTCCCTACTCTCAGGTTGGGGGGAGCAGAGGACCACTCCCTGCGGCCCCACCGATTGTTCTTACATTCCTGACTAACGACTGGCCTGATTGCCCCACTCCCTCCGGTATCCCCACATCAGCATCCATGAATCCATGAGTTATTATTAACTCATTCAAAGCCATTCTCGAATTTATTCGTGAATTGAAAGTATGACGTAGAGCGCCATTCCCAAATTTGCTCGGGTTTTGTTTTTTCATGCTAGGGTGCCAATAAAGCTCTGGACATGGCCTCTGACAGTATTTGTTCTTTTCCACAAGGGGGCAGCATGTCCCTTTTTCCATGTTAGCGCCTTGTACCAGCTTCAACTGTTGTTAAAGTGTGATATAACCCATTATGTATGTATTGCATTGTATTTTGGACAGCCGCCCTCATTTCAAGCTCATATAACTTCAGACTCATTAATTTAGGAATTAAGTATTCTTTTTCCTGATGAAGGAAGATAGTCTAACACTTTGTTTTTCCAGTAACAGCTGCGGATTGTTTCAGACGTAGCACTACTGAAGGCCTAGGAGTGACATACCCGGCCCACCACTGGTTTTCATGTACATGTTTCATGCTTACGAACGCTTTAGCTCCCGAACTTTTCGCCTTACGAACATTAAATTTGCGAGAATATAATCTTGGCATACAAACTGGTTTTCGACGGACGAACCAAACCACAGGGTCGAGCAGCGCCATTGTGGCTGACGGACTAGTTTTCGTCACCATCTTTCCTTGAGTGCAGACTTGGAGTACTTTTTCTATTTTGGGACCATAAGCTGGTGTTAAGCCCAAGAAGACAAAAAAGACAATTATGATCAAGCAGAAGAAGGAAATCACGGTGGCTGGCGGACTAATTTTCATCACCCCGTGGTTTGTTATCAAGTGGAGTACTTTTGCTATTATGGGACCGAAAAAGACCCCACCACAGGCTAGTGTTAAACCGAAGAGGACACAAAAGAAAATTATGGTCGAGCAAGAGAAGGAGAGAATGGAAAAACACGAACGAGGTGTGCGATTGTGTGACTTAGCTCTCCCAGTACCATTACGCTAAGTCGACCATTGCTACTATCCATTGACAACTACCATCACAAAGGTAAATAAACCAACTTTATGCGCAATGGACCCCCCAAAGGGGAGGAGGGGTAGTTGAATACCTTGCATCACGCAACAGATTGGACTACTTCATAGATGTGGCTAAATGTTTGGGTGGGTAAAAACGACACATTGCCCTTGTTTGACTGAATTGGTTGTGTTACACTTCTATATGATGTTACAGTGTGTGGACACTTGCTGCAGCTGCGATGGCATCAACCTGCACTGGGAAGGTTAAACATGTTTGGTACGTGTCCTGGTCGGCAGGTTAATGACATTAACAAAGTTTCCATTAGTCTAGCAACTGAGAGAGACATAGGCGTCCATGCGGAAAGCCACATGACTGAGGCAGAGATAAGAGAAAATGAAATACGTCTTCGTGGAGACAAGGAGGGGAGGTGGAGGGTGGAGGTGGGGGGTGGGGTTCAGGAAGTGCCACTCCAAATTAGCCGCAGGCCCAGTTTGTTGTTACTTCATTAACCCAACAGCCCCGGGAAAACTCAAAGGTGGGGTCACAACCTTCAGCAACGGGGAGGCCTGAAATGTGTAAAGAAAAGCTCCCATAGTTATTGCTTGCTTGTAAACTATTGACACAATACGGACTAATGTTTGAAGGGAAAGCTATTTTAAAGTATTGTGCAGTGTGCCGCCCCTTTACGTGACTGAGTTCACCACAATCGAGT
This sequence comes from Hippocampus bargibanti, assembly GCF_051943395.1. Taxonomy (NCBI): domain Eukaryota; kingdom Metazoa; phylum Chordata; class Actinopteri; order Syngnathiformes; family Syngnathidae; genus Hippocampus; species Hippocampus bargibanti. Next base: position 8,115,524 of record NC_142746.1, on the reverse strand, counting down.
CTTTTTTTAATGTGTTCTACATTATACATACCCTGAATGCCCTGGAATGAATATCCAAGAGTTGTCTCGGTGTAACATACAACGATTCACCATTGCGTTATTTATGTGTTTTTCTTCTAATTTCGCCATCAACACGGATCAACATGAAGTTTTCAGACCAAACAAGGTACCGCAAAATGCATTGAGGTAATGCAAGGTATGTCCTTTCTCAGTCAGGGGTGTTCCTTCAGTGACGGAGGGTGAGGACTCGTCACCAACTCAAAAACAAGACTTCCTGAATATTCAGCGCAAGTCTTAAAACGTAAAATATATCTATATGCGGTGGAGTATTTGTAAAATACACTCAGTAAAAGTCATTTGAAGCCTTTTTACAAATTATGGACACAACTTGTCCGGAGATGTCGGTTGTCCTTTAAGGCTAATGCTAACATTGGCAGTGATTAGCCTCTAACTGGTCATAATCCTCTAACCAGGAAGTCAAGTATTTTTTTACCATATTATATTCTGTGACAGTATTCTGACTCATATTGTGTTTGTGGAATATGAATTAGGCTGTGAAATCCCCCCCATGTTTTTCCCTCAACTGAGGCAGGCGGCCATTTTGCCACTTTCTGTCATTTGAAAGTGAAATGACGATGCCCAAGTGCTTGGATAACGAGCAATCTTGATTCACTTGTTTTATGGGGTTTGGTCATCTCACTTTTGCTAGTGACAAGGGTACGAACATTTCTATTTGTTTCTTGAGAATCATATTCTGCGTGTTTTTGGTGTCTCTCTACTTCAACACCTCTGATTCAAATAATCTGCTCGCCAGCAAGCTCCCCAGAGGCCTAAATGATTACGAACAAATGGAGTTCTCTACCACTCAAGTGCGCACAGTTCTAAATTGTATTTTTGGATCCTGTGCAACTATATGGATCCCGCTGGAGTTCCAGGCAGGAAATGCTCTGCTGCAATATGATAGGCTCGCATCCAGGGGAAGAAAGCGAGTGTTAAGATGGTATCAACTGGCCTTTATACTGCCCCCAGGTGGCCAGACTGCCTACACCAGAATAAGCAGCAAAGTGCATTGAGTGGAATGAGAAAGTGTCACATTATTCTGGTTCTATCAATGGAATGACTGTTCATCTTTATGTTATCTTTATGTGTTACCATGTTAGACGCAGTGCAGTACAAATAATCTTATGATGCATCTGAATTCAGTTTGTACAGCATGCCGCGTCTGTATCGGTCCGCTGTGCACTTGTTGCTCTGTGACATTTGATGGCCTTCTTCAAACCAGAGCATGAATTGCATAATAGCAGCCATTGTTGTCGAAACACGAGCCCAGCACGGCTCTTTATTTGTGGGCAGAGACTTTATGAGGGGTCTTCGGTTACATACCCTCAGAAGAAGGGCTATTGTGTTCTCAAGCCTGAGAGGTAACATGCCGCTGGTTCTCTTTCACTTTGCGTACACTGACCATAAAAAACAGGAATCGCATTTTGGTACATTGTGGGTATCAACAAGAAGTTGTATCCACTCTTTGGGGGCACTCAAGGGTCCCACTGATTCTTCTCTATAAATTGGCTAAAATAAAATAAAATACGAACCACAAAAACATGTTGCGATTCTGTAGGCCAACACAGGAAGCAAAAATTCAATTCAGAAATGATTTCACGCATTCACTGCCATCCCCAAATTTATTCGTGAATAGAAAATATAACTTGGAGTGCCATTCCCAAATTTTTTAGGGTTTTTGTTTTTCTTGCAGGGCGTGCCGATACAGTGCTTTTGAGACCTCTGACTATGTTTTTTAACCTTCCACAAGGGGGCAGCAGTTTCCTTTTGTACAGCCGCCCCCACTTGCACCTCATATTACTTCAGATCCATACACCTTAGGAATTAACTCCTTTTTTGTGATAAAAGAAGATAGTCTGAGGTTTCCAACGCTTTGTTGAATATTTATGTAGTCCTAAAGCTCAATATTCTGTGGGTCCTGGAATTTCAGTGACAATAACAAAAACCTTGGCACTGTAGTGGACACATTTTTTTGCACGTCTTTGCAGTGAATGAGTGAATTTAATTTATATATTTATTTTTAAGTAAAGCCTTATGTGGATTTTTCATTCACTTTTTACACCTGTGACATCACGATGGCATTGATGGGCTATTGAACATTGTGATTTGAAACAATACTCCTAACCAACCGTCAGCCACTTATAAAAAAAAAGACATTTCAGTCAGTTTCAGCTTGGGAAGCATGTACATGTTCCCCCTCTACATTCCGACATGCCTTTCTGTGTTTCTCACGCACATACCTGCTAAGCAACTTGGCGACTGAGCAGCGGACTTGGCCACGAAGTCTGTCACACACACGGGCAGGCAGCATCAGAGACCGCTGAGTGTCTACTGAGGCTGGAGACACATCTGCCTGCTTGGTTTCACTTGCTAACTGAGCATGTAACATTTACTTCTTGGCTGCAATGCAATCCGGGCATGGGCTCTGGCAATGGAGCAATGCACTTGTAATTACGCGCATGTTTTCCTCACGCTCAAAGTGTTCAGAAGGTGGAAGAATTTATTTCCGTGCAAGGAGGGCGGCAACTTGCTTTAAAACAACAGTAAAATAACTTTCAAAAATGCAAAAATGAAAGGCATGGCTAAACATTAAGACTGTAACAATGTGTCTTTATTTATTTACTTAATATCCATTTATTTCTGTTTATGTGTTTATTTATTTGGCAAATTATTTTTGGGTTAATTTTATTTAAGAATTTATTTATTTATTTATTCATGTAATTCTTATTCATCAGAATCAGAATACCTTTATTCGTCCCACAATGGGGAAATTTCATGTATTTGTTTATTCCCTTATTTTTGTATTTATTCGTTTATTCTACTATTTATTTATTTTATTTCAATAACATTTTTATCATAAGCAGTCAGTATATATTATTATTATTATTATTATTATTATTATTATTATTATTATTATTATTATTAGTATGTATGTATGTATGTATGTATGTATGCATGCATGTATGTATGTATGTATGTATGTATGTATGTATGTATGTATGTATGTATGTATGTATGTATGTATGTATGTATGTATGTATGTATGTATGTATGTATATATATGTATGTATTTATATGGCATAGCCATTCTAGGAACGACAAACAATTACAGTTTCATGTCATGTGTTGAACTAAGCCATATTAAGTTTCTCACCCAAGTGTGCTAGCTAAATGCTCACAAGGAATACAAAACCATAGACTGGCTTGCAAAAGACTGTTGATGTAATTCTCAACTTTTTAAAGACCTTCAGCAACGTAAGTATAGATCATACGACACTCACAGGCCTATTCGTTATCCTCTGGAAAAATGGTCGACAACTTAGCTGAGCCCATCTTTTGTGTTTTTATTACGCTATCGATGCGTAATATGTCAATAAAAACTGTGTGCACACCATAATGTACATCGTTATGCCCATTGAATTATCATAAAGCACAAGCTGTTTTTTTCTTTTTGTCTTAATTTCCCCACAAAATGATAGAATACGCCAGAGCGTAGTTGTGTTCATTGTTTTCGTACTCTTTTCAGAACTGTTCCTCTGAGCTTTTTCACAACATTCAGGTCATCGTGTTCCAAAAGGTCTCGCGGGGGCCGTATTTGTCCTACAGCCTGTCGGTTTTCCCTGCCCTGTTTAGACACACGTAACGGTAACAACGCTGAGTTTGGAGTGCTCTCCTGCGCACGGACAAACATTTTCCGTCCTCGAGACGAGCGTGACCTCGCTAATCTGTCTGAGCAAGTGTGTGTGGAAAGGCCCCTTTATCCCGCTCTGCTTTAACTGCTTGCTCGCAGGAGAGCCATTTAACCCCCCCCCCCCACCGCACATTCTCCAACACCCCTTTTTTCCACTAATGGGCGATGAAGTCTTTCACCGGGCCCTGCTTGACTTTCACCCCCTGAAAGAAAAGTTGGCCAGCGTGGCGACATTAAGAAAACCAGTTAACCTGGAACAGTCTGTCTGTGTCTACTCAAGGAAGCCGGCGAGCACCTCGGTGCCTTTTCAAGAGGCTCCTCTCCGCTGGCTTCGATTAAAATTGTCCGCTCAGCACTTTGCTCAGTGGCACACGGTGCTCCCAACTAAATAAAATTCCTCGCAACTCGCTGTTGTTTCAGAGCGTCATCATAACACATGACGTCTTCATAAACGGACTTCCTGATTGACTCAATCACGTCTTTTCGCGAGCCAACATTGCAACGATTTGCCAGTCACATCACTGTATTACCACTGAAGTTTATTCAAAGTTTCACTTTTTTCCCTCTGCGGCAGTCGGTGGGTGACTCATTTCAGAAGAGACCATGTTTTATTTATGAGGACCTTATTGTGGTACTTGGGGAAATGGAAAACGTACCTAAGCAGCATTTTGTTTACTTCAAGAAAGCGGGGAGGGGATAACAAAACATTTTACTTTGAAAACAATCTATCTTGCGGACAAATATTTTGAATGACCTTGAGAAAGTTCAAGAAAATTTGATATGAATCCTCCAACCCGGAAAATCAAAGGTCAACCAGTTCCACATTTTCCTATGCTGTTGTCGCTTTCCCCAAACAAAATTATTGATTTTAAAGCATTGCAGTGAGCCATTCAGACTTGCTTAAGGTAACCTAAGGACAATGGCGCAGCCAAAGCAGGCGACACAATCATTCTTATTTACACTTTGTAAGTTCCACAGTCCAATGGTGGGGAGGGGGGCTTTTAACACCAGACGCAGGGTCTTTCCTGTTTATGGAGTACGGCTTCTGTGGCAGGGATGGTAACACCAAGGTCAACATTGGCTCTAGCCACGAGACTGACCTGTGAGTCAAAAAAGGACAAACAAACACAGGAGGGAGCCGGAAGAAAGTGCACTTCACAGGTGAATGGAAGGTGGACTCAGCCAGCCAAGCAAAAAGTGGACTCTGAAATTGGAAGTGGATACATTGGTACCTTGGGATATGTGTTTCTGGCATTCTGTGCCTATACTGAAATGGAACCCAAATAATGTACAGTGGGACCGCTACTTTCGAAATTATACCACTGCATACCTAAATATTTTTTGTACGTGGAATAAAAGTAAAATATCACTGTACAATATTGTGCATTTCGAAAAGAGTTTGCATGCAATGATTTAATGCTGCAATTCAATTCATTGTGGCGTTTTGTTCGTGCCTGTCTTGGTCATAATGGAGGCATTGTAATTTGTTCATGCAAACTTAAAGACAGGTATGACTTCTTCTACCATTCCTGTAAGATGCTGCAATATTTGTCTTTTTGTTTTAGTCAAGGATAAAGAATATATTCCTATGAGTGTTGTTTTATATTATCTTTCTACATGTGTTGCACCATCATATATGTTTAAACCCATGTAGCTTTAAAGGACAACCGACGTCTCCGGACAAGTTGTGTCCATAATTTGTAAAATGGCTTCAAATAACTTCTACTGAGCGTATTTTAATAAGATTCCACCGCATATAGCTATATTTTAGGGTTTAAGACTCGCGCTGAATATTCCGGAAGTCTTGTTTTTGAGTTGATGACCAGTCCGTACGTGACGTCACTGAAGGAACGCCCCTGACCGAAAAAAAAGGACACATTGTGGCAGTCCTTCCATCACGTCAATGCATTTTGCTGTGCTTGTTTGGTCTGAAAACCTCATGTTGCACCAAAAAGAGCCAGAAGAGTGCGACCAAGCTCCATATATGGAATTTATCAGCCTGTGTAAACGGGCTGATTAATTCCTCACAGGGAGCTGGGTCGCCATTTTCTGCCTCTTTTCTGTGACGCTACATTGCAGTCCAGATGCCTCAAAATGACACGGAAGGATTTCTTTAATCGATGGCAAACATGTATGTTTTCCTCTTCAAAACTATTTGAATCATATTCATAACTGGATGTGTAACAAGAAAGCATATTCTCCGAATCTGAAGCCATTGTTTTGATTCACGAGCAATGCAAGACGTCTTGGCGGGATGTCACGAAATGGGGGGCGGAACTTTCTGAAAATGCCCAATTCGCAGCTCAATTTTTTTGGAGATTTTGGACACTTTAAGTCATTTTTATTGGTGTTTTGCATTTGAATAAAAATATCATACTGCGTGTTTTGGGTATTTTAGATGCTATAAAACGTTTTTCTGATGTCAGTTAAGAAACAACAAAGTGATGTCGGTTGTCCTTCAAGTAAAAACAAAATATGTATTTTAATATTATGATAAATATTGAAAAAAACATTGACTCTCAACAATAATTGTCATGTCATTGGTGTTTTCAGTTATGTTTTAGCTCTCTGTGTTGTTTTCAAGACATAGAGTGTAATTCATTTTTTTGATGTTTAGTTTGACAGTAAACTCAACTCGAGAGTGGCATTGAAATCTCTTTTTGAAGAATTACTTCCTGTCGGCCAAAATGCTGCTCATTGCTGAGTGAGTGGATTTCAGTTTGCTGACGCTCTCTCAAGTCACAGCAAAAGCATGTGCCTATATCTTGAAAAACTCAAACATTGGACCACACCTATCTCAAGACACCAAAGCAGTCACAAAATATGCATGCCCCCCACCTCCTGGCCCCCAATGCACAAAGTGCACAAATATGCCCACAGAGACTCACAGTGGGAAAACACCCTCTCGACAGATGCCGTATGGACATTCTTGGTGGTGGGGAAAAAAAGGCCCCTCAGGGTCTTTGTTCTGACAGTACACTCGGGATCAGCTGTGACACTGATCCACTCATGTCACACGCACACACACACACACACACACACACACACACACACACACACACACACACACACACACACACACACACACACACACACACACACACACACACACACACACACACACACACACACACACACACACACACACACACACACACACACACACACACACACACACATTCACATCTCTACTGTAGAGCCTTATAATGTGGTGTGCCTTATATTTGGAAAAAAATAATATATTTATATATTATATTTGGAAAACTTATTTCATTCATTGGTTTGCCTTATACTCCGGTGCTTCCTATATATGGAAACATTTTCAAAATACACCATTCTTTGGGGGTGCGCCTTATACTCCAGTGCACCTTATACAGTGAGACCTCAACTTACGAACTTAATTGGTTCCCAGACAGAGTGTGTAAGGCGAAAAGTGTGTATCTCAAAAAAAAAAAAAAATCCCATAAGAAACCATTAAAATGGGAATAATCCGTTCCCGGGTTTCCATAAAATATACTTTTCAACTAAATAAGCCTAAAAAACTACACACAACATACCTTATTCTATGTATAATAAATGTGCTATTGTATTGTAATGAAAGAAATACACTGCATTGTATCATAAAGTCACTTTATTTACATTTGTGATGGTCATTTATGGCTTGATGGAATGGCGTTGGAGGTCGAAGGTCAAAGGGAATTGCTGTTTGGAAAGAGAGGCACATTACATGACGACTGTAATTAAAGAAATAAACTGCTGTAAAATAAAGTTTTATTTACCTTTTTGATGGTCGTTGATGACTTATGGAAGGAGAATCACCTTCCATAAGGACTGTCGGTAACTTAACCTCTGGTGCTGTTCGGTCGCGTGCTTCCGCCGAAGATCACTCCGCCAGCCGTGGTGGGTGTGTATTATGAAAATAGTGCTTATTATAAGGTTTAATTTTCATAAATTTGACGTTTGTAAGACAAAAAGTTTGTAAGATAAGGTGTTTGTAAGTTGAGGTCTCACTGTATACCGGAAAATACGATGTGTACATACATACATATCTTCTTCTTCTTTTCCTTTCGCCTTTTCCCTTCAAGGGGTTGCCACAGCGTGTCCTCCATCTTCAGAGGTTTGATTCACATGTTTGTTTTGGCCAAGCTTTTACGTCGGATGCCCTTCCTGACACAACCCTCTGTATTTATCCGGGCTTGGGACAGACACAAGAATGTCCCCTTGTGGCTACAGAACAAGCAAAGTAAAAGGCACATATACGTTCTTGAAAAAAGGAGTTTGCCCCATGCATTTGACAATGACTCTTTGGCTTGTACTGCTCACGTTTGGCCAGCTGAGGCCATGCTTTCTCTAAATTGCACTCACTCCTCACCACAGAGCGTTTTATGGGTCATACTCAGAGGCCTCTCTCTCTCTCTCTCTCTCTCTCTCTCTCTCTCTCTCTCTCTCTCTCTCTCTCTCTCTCTCTCTCTCTCTCTCTCTCTCTCTCTCTCTCTCTCTCTCTCTCTCTCTCTCTCTCTCTCTCTCTCTCTCTCTCTCTCTCTCTCCTCTCTCTCTCTCTCTCATTTGCACACAGTCAGTAGCAGAAATAGCTGCTGTATATACACAAGGCGCAGTGCCTTTGTGTGGTTGCCTAATAATGAGACATCCAATTCAAAGAGACAAAATCACAATCGCGTAAAAGACACATTGAACGAATGTAACCCAAAATACGAAATCTGTATCGTACGTACAATAAGACTTAAATATTTTTCTTCCCCTGGTGTGATAACTAAGCTTGGCCAAATGTCACAGACTTATCACCAGTGGGTCATTCAAGTGACTTATCTTATTTTTACTTTCAGGCTATTGTTGTGCATTCAAAGTCTTAAATGTGATTTACCAAAATGAAGGCATTTAGCATCCTTAAAAAAAACACTTAACCCTTAAATCCGTTGTTCAAAGGTCTTAAAAATGCCACGGACACAAACAACATTAGGCTGATTTGCAACGTGGTCGTATTTTGTTCATTTGCATCAAAGCGGCCTTTAAAATGTGCCACAAAGTTGTAAATTTGACTTGTTAAGGCCTATTTTGATTGTATATCGTAAGTCCATAGGTATTTTTTTTGTAGCTACGCTCAAGGAAAGTCTCCGTCCAGGTGTAGCCCTCAATCCGATGTGTGGCCCGTGAAAGGGATATGTTCGCCCTGGTGGCGGGCGTACAGAGACGCTCCTTTGTTTCCTGGCATGTCTCACATACTTTGAGAGGTCAGATAAGCCTCGGGACCATGAAACACTGCTTTATGTTTGGCCTCTGTAACGTCCAGGAGAGGGCCAAGCGTATTCAAGAGGGAGACCTGCCGGCGAGCGGGTAGTATGTCCGACTTTCTGAACCTTATTAGGAGGCCAGATGAACACAAGTCTCCTCCATGTCGCAAAACTAAAGGAAAGTTTGCAGCATATCTGGGGTATTAAAATGGAAATCCTGGAGGGCCTTATATTATTATTATTATTATTGTTTTTGGTGGTGGTGGTGGGGGGGGGGGTCATTGATCAGATATGACAAATATTTTATTTTGGTTCAAAGCAATGAAGATACAATGATATTTCCATTTTGACATACATTTAATAAGCTCTATCAACAAAATATGATCTGCGTCGCCAATCCAAAACTAAGAAGCGCTATTTTTCTAAAAAAATAAAAAGAAAAAAACATGTTTGAGTTGAGTTCGTGTGTGATGACTTGTTTCGAGTGATTTGGAGGTTTAGGGTATTTTTTTTCAGAATAACTAAGTGTAAATAAAATCTAACAATGTCATCTATTGGTGCCATTGACTTCAAATGACTTTTTCCAGTTGCAACGTCTCATTTTATCATTTTCTTTATGTATTTATTTTTTCGTATTGTGAGCCAAAATCTGAGCCTATTTTACTACATTTTATTAAACATTTCAAATCATCCAGGCCATGTATGAAGACCTCTAGAAAAAAAAAAAATCACTGGATATCAGTGACGGGCCGTGGATTTCATCAAGAGGCCTTCAGTAGTGCTCTATCTGGATCAATACAGACTAAAAAAATGTTTGATGGGATTTACTACCAGTCCACTAGAGCCAGGATATTAGGAAGGGAAATAAGTGACCGGCCTTTCTTAATGTCCATTTTTTTCTTGAAAAGTCCGTCATGAAAATGGTTTTATCAGTAAATCTGCAACCAAATCAACTTCTTCTCCTTCAGCCATTGTGGGTTGACAAAACTGCTATTAAATCAACACAATATATTTGCTTATGCCGCTCGCTCCAAATTTAGTGTGCACGCTCTGACCAGTATGTTCTTGTCACTCGCAGCTTGTGATCAAAGCAGTTTTCACAAACTATGATTGGGTCGTGACTAGCCAATCATAGTTTGCGAAGACTCTGATGTTAACCAGTGCCTTCAAGAAGGCGTTGGTACCCCTTTTGGGCTGCCAACTTGAAATCTGATTGGTTAGAGCAGGGCTGTCATTTATTTTTTGCCGCGGACCACATTGTAGTTCCGGTTTCCTCTCTGAATTTGGAGAAGCCATTAGAAGGTTTCATCCACTCCTCATATTACATATAGAGCGCACAACAAATTGATAAATGACTAGTTTTTTAAATTTTGAAGTGATAAATAATGACTGTTATTTTGGTTTTCATGGGACCAATGTTTGTTCTAATTTTTCATATGTCTGAGCAGACACACAAGCTCTCTGAGCACACTGAGGACCACTGTGAGCAACATCAGATGTGTACACTGAGGCCACACACCAGTATCATGTATGGGCAGGGTACATTCGCGCCATTCTGCTCCGATTGGCTGCGTAGCATACGTGAACTGTACGGCATTATTGGCTGGTCAGTGAGTTACATTGCAAAATGTGCGCTGCATAGATGTTCTTGTGCGCTGAGTATGTGCAAGCAGTGCACGATTGTGCACGCGCGCAGCTTAAGGGGAACATTGCATGGGGCAATTTGAAATTTTGGTTGGGACTTGAGCAAGCATCACGGAACGTGACATGCTTAATTTGCTTTCGTGGGCCGAACAAAATAGTGTGGCGGGCCAGATTTTGCCCGCGGGCTTTAACTTTGACCCCTGTGGGTTAGAGTAACAGTTTGATCGACACATTTGATGCAACAAGGCCTGCAGAACTAATTGTGAAGGCGTAGATTTCTGACCCAAGTAACAAATGAGGGCTGAAATGTGATTGGTTAGATGCTTAAACACGAAATGAAACACATGCCTGGAAGTAGCGCAAAAGGGGAAAAGTAATGAAAGGAACCTGAAAGACCATTTGGAATTATTTAATAAGAATTTAATTAACATCAGTCCGTGATTCACGTATTTTTAGGCCAGCAGAGAAAGCGTTGCAGGCCTTGACGGTCCGCCACGGGTGGATATCCCAAGCATCATATTTCACTTGTTTTTTTTTGGGGTTGCTCTCATGATGATGGCAATGGGAGCCCAGAGGCAGATTGACGTCATTTTCAGTCTACAGCAAAGGGCGGTTTGAAGTCAATTATTTGCTTGAATTTTTATTCCGCAAACACAATATTCATCATAAAGACTAGAATACATAATTGCAAAGAAAATTCCTCTTGATTACTCTGGTCTTTTTCCTCCCCTTGCATCCAAAGGCAGCAAAGTGGGTGTGAAAAAACCCACAGTGCAGTTGGTGGGTGGGCGGGTTCAGTGGTGTGGTGTGTGGGGTTGACTGTTTCCTGAAATCGGATTAGCTGCTACTCTACACTTAGATGGCAAAGGCTTTAGTTTAGCCAGGTCTAAGACCACCCATCAGGTAAACAGGTTCTCTCCTGTGGAGCTAAATAGAAAAGTGAACGGTGACCAAAGGAGGAGGCGGGCTAGGGGTGAAGTGGGGCTGGGGTGGTGTTCAGCGATTCAGAAAGGGGATATGGAAATACTATGATGCTTTATTGATCTGATGAAATGTCAGGAAAAGAATCTCGGTTGTGTAAGATTCCTGACTTGTAAAATGTATTGCGAACCAATTAGTGAAGTTCTCGGACCGACTCCCTGGACCTTCACTATAGACCAACACATTGTCAGCCTCCAATTCCTGCCAAGATATCAAAAAACTTACACTGTCATGCTGCTGCCACAGCGTCCCAGAGACACCCTCCCGAAATTTATTATTATTATTTTTTTTTTTTTTTTTGGGGGGGGGGGGGGGGGGGCATCCGGCTTGCAAACAGCCTCTCCCCTGTCGCCTGCGAACCACCGAGGCTTTGTTAAGCGGGCCTTCTTGTGAGCCCGCAGCCTTCAAGCCCCCATTATGCAGCAGGACTCAGCGGGGCAGAAAGAGCAGGAGTGTTTTTCGGCAGTCATGTGGGCACACAGGCATTATACACTCTTCAGTGGCACTGCAGATATTTTATTTATTTATTTTTTCGGTAAGTCTCACTAAGAGACGGGAGGGCCCGTAACGAGCGGCTGTGAGAGGAAATTTTAATAATTGGGAGTTATATAAGTTTGCCAAATCCTCACAGGGAGGATTGCAAGTTTTCTCCCTCCCTTCCTCTTTTTATTCGCCTATTGTGGCTTCCAAAAAGAACGACGCCGGAGGCCCCGTTGCGAAGTTGACAAATCCTTCGACGTGACACATTGTGGAAAGGTTAAAGGAATACAGTCAAGTGATGTCAGGATGCGCCTCTAATTGCCTGCTTTGCTGTGCCGAGTTTTACAAATCAAAGAATCACCACAGGAACATTTATTCACACATCGCACACAAGTGTTTTGGTGTGCGCGCATGTGTGTGTGTGTGTGTATGTGTGTGCGTGTGTGTGTGTTTTCTGTTTATTGTGTGGATTTGATTATTGGACTGGATTATTGGATTGGATTTAATTGCAACAGAAAAATGAGATTACGGTACAGACACTCCCCTATTTACGAAAATTCAAGTTACGAACAATGGTACATACGACCATTTTTGTAGTAACATATGAAGTATTCTTTCCAGTTCTAAATCTACATATCTTTATCCAGCATATATTTTATTAAATGTTTAGTTTTCAGTACAAACCAATACAGCTTGCTGATACAAGCCCTGAATATACTTATATAAGCCTTAAACATACATTCCATACAAAATATAGCACTGAAGCAATTTACGAACAAATTAACTCTACGAACGACCTTTCGGAACGCATCTCGTTCGTAAGTTGAGGCACGTCTGTATAATTTTAGTATTTAAAAATATCAATCATTCTGATTTATGCTTGGATCTTGTTGCGGTTCCTCTTTTTCGCTTGCTTTCCTAGTCGGACGTGAGCTGTCACCTCCGTCTGTATTGTTGTTATACCTGGTTCGGGCGAATTTTGGGTTAGAGATTGCTGTGTTACTTGTTACAGTGCTGAAACGTGTCGTTGAAAAGGTGCATTTATTCAAAATCAAAGTGATACTTAGTCTTCATTGAGCCATTTCGTTGATCATTTGTATTTATTAACGTGAAATTGATTCTTTTCCTTAAAAGCTTTTTCCTGGCATGGACTAAATGTCTTTACTTGATTACATATTGCTTTGGTTTTCAACAAATTTTTGTTTTGGCCAGACTTTTTGGAACGGATGAATGACAAACCGAGATTCCATTTGTGCACTGTAAATCAGGGCCCGACCAATTTAAACCGGGCATTTGTTTAAGCATTATTCATTCAACAAAAGTGTATCTTAAAAAAAAACAAAAAAATATTTTTTTTGCAAATAAATAAATAAATACATACATAAATAAGCAAATAAATAAACACACAATTAAATAAATAAACAAACACACAAATAAATAAACAAACACACAAATAAATAAACAGGACCTGCAGTAAAGGCAGCCACTCTTGCAGCACCAACTTGAAGTCCAAGCATTAACAACAACAAAAAAACGAAATAACAAATAATGTGACACAACACAAAAGACACAGACAGTCATTCAATCTTAAGCACTTTCTTCGCCCACTTTGTCTGATGAAGCAGTTAGAGATTAAAGAGGGGATCAAAGTGTCCTTTTCACCAGTGGATCAGGGAAGTCATGGTGAAATGTGCACGTCTGCTACAAGCTAAATGTTGAAAGCAAACACGAAGCTCTAGAATCCATTAATAAAAAGAGACTGTCTCACATCTTCTGTCCCATGGAAATCCGCTTCAATTCCAAGCCGCGACAGTTCCACATACGCATTGGCGCTCTCCGCTGACGCTCCTTTCTTCTCATCGCAGGCTCCTCAAGCATCCATCCAGCCGCAGATTGTCCAACAGCACTGACCTTACACAAAAATGTCAATAATAATAATAATAATAATAATAATAATAATAATAATAATAATAGCAAGGGTCACAGCAGCAAGGGTGTATCAGGTGTAACGGGGCAGGAGGGACTGGAGGTTTTTTTTTTTACTGCTTCTGACAGCCCCCCCCCCCCCCACCTAAACCCCCACGTGTGAATAGCAGGCAGGCAGACCAGCGCTGATCAGCGGTGCTGTTGTTTTTTTTTTTCCTCTTCCTTTTCCTAGAGTATCACACTGGGGAACACATGTTTGCATGTGTGTGTACGTGCGTGTTTGAGATGCAGGGATGCATGGTGCAAACCCTCCCCTGAGTGGTAATGCATGAACTGTTCGTAAAAACATTGTTGCCGCCGCTGTTGCCTTCTATGTTAATAAGGCCTGGATCAGGGCGGGGGCGGAGATAGCATTGCCCCCCCCCCCCTACTTTATCGCGGTTCATCGTTTGATGCACCTGCTATATATCATGGAGGGGGGATTCACAATCAGCTTCTTGTTCTCAGTTGACGCTGTCGAACTTTTTTCACTGATTTATTACAGACGTTTCCCATCTTACAAACGAGATAAGTTATGGGCGGTCGTTCGTAAGATGAATTTGTTCATAAGTTGCTTCAATGCTGTATATTGTATGCAATGTGTGTTTAAGTTAAACACTGAAGTGGGGAGTATAAAACACAGATGCTCTAACAGTCGTAACACCGACTGTAATACGACGACATATAATAATAATAATAATAATAATACATATTATTACATACATATACATATATTATTATATGTTTCAAAACTCTCAAGGACACTTTAAAGACACAGGATTTGTTATTATTATTATTAGTTTTTTTGGGCGGATGACCAGCGGCAGCCATTCATGCCAGCGTTCACTCTACCTGGAAGTAACACAGCAGCAAAGTTATGAAAGGAAGAGGAAAGGAAAGAAAGAAGTACAAAAACAAATTACAAAACAGGAGCTGCTGGAAAGGCAGCCACTCCTCTTGAAGTAAAAAAAAAAAAAAAAAAAAAAAAAAAACTAAATAACAAATAATATGACAACACAAAGACACAGAGAGTCATTCATTCTTCGGCACTTGCTGTACCCTCTTTTTCACATGAAGCAGTTCTAGATGAAAGAGGTGAGGATCAAAGCATCTTTTTCAGCAGTGGATCAGGGACGTCATGGTGGAATGTGCACGTTTACTACGAGCACGTCTACAACTATATCCTTGGGTCTTCAATAAGCCATTACAAAATTGTTCGTATGTACCATTATTCGTAACTCGAATGTTCATAAGTTGGGGAGCGTCTGTACATTTTGAAATGTGAAGGCATCATGGAAGTTGTCAATCTTTGATTTGTTTTCATGGACCACTTAATAATAATAATAATAATAATAATAATAATAATAATAATAATAATAATAATACATTTCATTTATGAGCGCCATTCAAAACTCTCAAGGACACTTTACAGTCCATCCATCCATCCATTTTCCGTACCGCTTATTCCTCATTAGGGTCGCGGGTGGTGCTTTACAGTCACAGGATATTTTTTTCTGCGGGTGAGCAGCGGCGGCCTCACACGCCAGCGTTCACTCAATGTGAATCACTTCATGATGTGGAAGACCAGATCTGGCCCCCCGTGCCTTGACTTTGACACCTGTGTAATAAGGTATCTATGGCGATATTTCCGCACGCTGTTGACACAGGAAACCCGACCAACAGCCAATTATAGCCATTCTTTGTGTCTCTTATTCGGCATTTTGAAGCTGTCAAGTGACTCCTCGTCACTCAGTTCTGTGTTGCGGCGAGTTTGAAGCCAGGAAATGTATTTATGAATGCATGATTTTTGTGGAGAGGGGAAAAAAGTGGTTTGGCCGCTCCCCCTCTTGCTGTCTAATAACTGGTAACCCAAACTGTGAATGTGTGTGTGTATGTGCGCACTTGTCTGTGTGTGCGTGCGTGTGTGTGTGTGTGTGTGTGTGTGTGTGTGTGTGTGTGTGTGTATTTGTCTGCCTATGTAATACTGAGGCTCGCCAGGGCGCTGAGGCGGAACTTGGCCCCAGTCAGACCGGTGCACTGAGGGCAGAGACAAAAAAAGCCCCCGGTCGTGCTTTCCCCCTCTTTCAATCTTGCATTTCCACTGGGATTTCGCACCGGCTTGCCTCGGAGATGAAACATGTTTTTATTTTGTACGCAACACTCAGGGACCCCCCCTTTTTTCGTACATGTGCATAAAGCACATTTTGCTGACCATGAAGTGTTGGCGAGTAAGCGAGAGGGAGGACGAGAAAAAAAACACATTTGAGGGAGGAGTCTTTTAGCCTCACCCGTGTTCTCCCCCCCCCCCCCCACCTGATGTCCCGCCGCTGGCATCCGGAAAAAAGCAGCATGGAGCCACGACCATCGCTTCAGCGTTTACATGCTGAATTTGAAATCAGATTACACTGGAGCCTGCATCGCTTGACTTAATGGATTTGAAGGGACACGATCCTATTAATAAAAGAATAAAACACGTGTGGGCAAGGAGAATAAAAAAGAGGTGATTTTGCCCCTGAGGCCTTGTGGCCCCACCGGTGGGATCAGGGGGGGGGGGGGCTAATCTGCCATGCAAATTAAATCCTGCCTCCATAAACCGGGTCCCTTCTAATGTTCCCCCATTACACACCTTTTTATTTGTTGGGATGTGATATAGCGGCGGGAACATCGGCTTCATACGGGAATGATTGCGGGAGAAGATGGAATTTGCATCCTGTCTCATGCCTGCAAAGTGCTTTTTTTAACCCCCCCCCCTTGGAGAGCCGAAGGATGAGGCCATGTTCCTCAAATTGGGACTGACGCTCCTTTAGCAAGCTAACCTCTGTGGATTCCTCTCTCTGTCTCACTCTCTTTCTCCCCCCAACCAGTCCGGATTCTGAACCGGATTACGTTGCAGTTGAGAGTGAGAGATTTAATCAGCGAGTGTGGCAGTTTTTGCCCGGCAACATGCAGCTTAGCTTGCCTTTTCTTTTTTGCGTTTAATGAGCTTGCACTTTGCTACGTTTCTCGGAAGTCTTGGCCCTCTCGCACTGTTTCTATCGTGCTGTCTTAAGCACCTGTAAAAACACACAAATGTCATAGCCTAATCCGATTTGCACTTAATCGTGACAGGGCTTTAGCGCGTATGTGAACATTAGCTGAGGAGCGGTGAAACTTTTAGTGTTCTCGCCACCTTTTCCCGTGGCAAAGTTCACCTTTTCAGTCAACTTGGGCAGAAGAAGACAGAGAGAGAGAAAAAAAAACTAATGTCAGGGCATTTTTGGGCAGGGGTGTTATAATCATTTTTTGTCGTGGGCCACAATAATTTATTCACTGAGAGACGTGTGCAAAAATGTCCACTCCAGTGCCAGGGTTTTTGTCATTGTCACTCAAATTGCAGGACCCACGGAAGATTGAGTTTTAGTACTACATAAACCTTCAATACAGCGTTAGAAACCTGAGACTCTATTCTTTCATCAGAAAAAAAGAGTTAATTCCTAAATGTTATGGGTTTGGAGTTATCTAAGCTTGAAATGGGGGCGGCTGAAGAAAATACATTGCAAAACACATATTGGTTTATATAGTTCTTTAACAACAGCTGAAGCTGTAACAAAGCGCTAACATGGATAAAAGGCAAATGCTGCCCCCTTGTGGAAGACAAATACATTGCCAGAGGTCTACTTGTGCTTTATCGGCACTCCCCGCAAGAAAAACCAAGACCCGAACAAATTTGGGAATGGCGCTCAACGTCACACTTTTGAATTGGCGAATAAATTCAGAAATGGCAGTGAATGTGTTAAAGATCCCATTTCTCTTAAAACCACATAAAGACGTCAAGAAGACAGGCTTAGTCAACTCATGTTAAAGTTACTGCTGTGAAGGTTTTGGCAAAAATAAAATGTACCTTGCTTTGTTCTACATTACATATGACAATGTGATATTTTGTGAGTCCATGTGTTTGATTTGCATTCACAGGGTTATACGTCTGTGTAAGCTCTCAGTCGTACAGGAGTGGACCATCGATGAAAAGGTTTCTTCAGCCGTCATCTGAGTACAGATGACGGCTGAAGAAACCTTTTCATCGATTCACAGGGCTACATAAACTGATGTGGGGCTCCAAATCTGCCCCCGGGTCTTGGGTTTGACACCAGAATTTTAATCCTTCATGCTCAGTTTTTGCCTTTGAATAATCACTGGAAATGAGTTGGTGTTTGTCCACTGGCCGGAGGGTGGGAATTATTTTACAGCCGCTAAAATGTGAAGTCGTCAAATATCAAATGAAGTTATTGATGTGGATTAAAAAAAATATAGATATTCTACAAACTTTTCAGTGTTCGTCGAGTGATAAAAGGACTCATTTTGCAATGAGATAAGACATGCCAGAAGCTTCAGAGTCCTGGAAACAAGAAACACGCAAACGCCCCCAACCCCCGAAGATTGCAGCGTCCGCGTCATATTTTAGTTTGAGCAGACGATGCCAAGTCGATTTGTCGACACAGTCCATGGAAGATGTGGACAACATATAATCGTTTCACAATAGTTATTCTCCCGTTTGCACACGACGACTGATATTTTACGAAGGAGATGATGTCGTGCTATCTCCCCCAACAGCTCTCTCCGCCTAAATGTTCAGCGTAGGTGGAGCTTTGTTGTCGTCCAATCACAACCGGAAAAGAAAAACAAACAAACAAAACCAACTCGTTCCCTCTCCATATAATTTTGTCACCTCGCCGTTGAACCGGTTCCCCTTGAGAAAGACACGGCGCCAACGCAAGAAAAATGGAAACGTGTGTGGGAAGGGAGGGCGGGAAGAAAAGAAAAAAGAAACATATCCTGCATCCTTTGATGTCAACATCCTGCCAAATAAAAAAATGAATATCCACCTTTCAAACAAAGGTATGCCTGGGAGTGTGGACCTCATTTCAAGCACAATTAACTTGAAATGGAGTGCTGCAAGATCAATAGTCCCCAGTTGATCCAGAGGGAGCTGTCAGTCTATGGAAATGGCACACATATGGTAATATCCCCAGCTTAACAACAATTTAGAGGATTTACTGTTGCTGTTTTCAGACCCACATGAATAACAAACAGTGGGCCACCCCCTGGGAGCCATTTTGTTTTTATCCCAGCTTCAATTAATCTTTAAGGGGGAGGATACCATTCGGGGGTAATGGCGGAAGGGGGGTGAAGGGGGGTACAAAGAGGGCGTTTGTAGATGTGAAAAGCTATACTGCTAATTACGGATGTCACGAATAAACGATCCGTTAATGCAAATGCTACAAAGTGGTCTCAGATCACACGGGTTCCTTTTTCTTATCGGGTCGTGATGAGACTAGCACGTTTGAGAGGCGCTTAAGACGTAAACCTGTGGCACAAAAATGGTGAGAGTACTGTATTTTTATGCTTCACTGTGATGCCTTGACGCCAAATTTATCCAACGGAGCGACCACCCCCACCGCAAACCCCTCTCGCACCAATCTTGTCACCCATCTGATTGAAGCCAATTCACAATTGATTCACCTCGACTCTGCGATTGATGAAGTCCGTTCGCATTAAACCGCGGGCTCCTCCATCGGACATGCACTTTGCTGACTTGCGATTGGAATTGACTTTGGTGCGTAGCCGTCAGCTCAAGTCAGGTGGGAAATTGAGTTACAAAGCGCGAGGTATGAGATGGATTGATGGCCTGTGCGGCAGCGGTACCATTTGTATCTGCCTTTTATAACGGCAGCGGTGTATAGGAATTCCAAGAACGGAAAACAGCTTGGGTGAAGATGTTCTTCTCCATTCGTCGCCATTCCGGCAAGCGGGAGTTACGACAGACGTGATGGGGATTCGCCATCAGTACTGATCCTCATGGAAACTCTTGTCTGTTTTTTTTAAAAATGGATATGAAGTTTTAAAAAATATGAGTCTTTGAAAAGCAGATACTTAATTCAGAGCATTTGTGTAGCCGTGTCTACCAGTGGTGGGCCGTGCTTATGAACACTGGGCCTTCAGTTGTTCTATCTCTGAATCAATCTGCAGCTGTGAATGTAAATAAAAAGTGTGGTGTGATTTACTCCATGTCGTGTACTGTATTATATGGTACAGTTAGCCAGGAAATAACTAAGAAATAAGAAAGAAATACTGTCATTAAACTGTTTCTAAAAAGCGGCAAATGATACTATGATTGACTGGAGACTAGTCAATCACAACTTGTAAAAACTCTAACATTACCCAGGCCTGTGAGGAGGTCCTGCGCGTCACCAACTCGAAATCTGATTGGTTAAAGCAACGGAGTCATGGACGCTGCATTTAATGCGACAAGGCCCACAGAACTGACTGTGAAGGCGTCCAGGTAGATTTCTGACCCTGGTAACAAATGATGGCTGAAATGCTATTGGTTGAAAGCTTAAATACGAAAACACACGTATGGAGGCAGCGCAACAGGGGTTAAGTAATGAAAGGACGGAGAAAGACAATTTGCGATTATTTAATACAAATTCATTTACAAAATAAAATTAACATCAGTCTGTGATGCTGACGGTCCACCACTGGTGTGTACGTTTCCTTGAAGCAGCAGATACTCCCCCTAACTCAAATTCTCGAAGCGACTCTTTAAAAAATATGCTTTCGAAAAGACCGTGTCAGTGATTTAGGTACCATACTTTCCGCACAATAAGGTGCACTTAAAAGCCTTTGTTTTTTTTCAAAAGATGATGGTGTGCCTTATAATCCAGTGCATCTTATATATGGAAAAGGTGTTAAATATGTCATTCATTGAAGGTGCGACTTGTAATTGGATTGGATTGGATTTGCCTTTATTAGTCTCGCAGTGTTTACATTTCACATTTACACATCAATTTACATATCACAGCAGCAAATTGTAATATGGTGCATTTTACACATGGATTTTTTTAAAATATCATTTTTTGAAGGTGCACCTTATTATCCAGTGCGCTTTATAGGCCACACAATACGGTACTCCTCCCCGCCATCCCCACTTTTTTAAAGACTATAATGTTGAAGAGGACCAAAGTCTTGATTTAACCAAGCAGAGCAGTTCACTTGTGGATATAACAGGATAATTGTTGGGAATGTTGCCTGAAAAAAAGTGGTTTGTGTTTGCATATTTTTTTGTAATTTATTCTGGCCAAATCCCAGAAATGTTTTGAAAAATACGGACAAACTTTCATTAAATGTGGCCAGCATTTGAGTTCTCCATACAGTCGATTGGACTCTTTTGTAAATACAATACAATACATATTGGTTTATATCACGCTTTAACAACAGCTGACGCTGTAACAAAGCGCTAAACATGGACAACTATCCTATGCAGGAAATGTGTAATTTATCTCCCGACCACCATTTTGCTTCTCATCTTGTGCTCCGTGATACAGGTCAGGGGGGATTACATGCCAAAAGCTCTGGGAATTCTCTGTCCCGTATCTCAGTGAGGGTGGTAAACGAAATCGAAATTGCCACAATCATTTCGACCCATGTCCTTGATGAACAAGAGGCAATGTTGCTCAAGAAATGAATAAATGCCGGGGAAGTCGGGGAAAAAAAAGTGCAGCGCCGACTAGGCCAGCCTTTATCAGGTAAATAAGGCGATTGGGACCCGCGCTCGCAGTGCAATTCCCTCTCCGCCATTTGGGCCAAATACAACTTTCCTTGTGCTTTAAGGACACAATGAGAAATGTATTTGGAGCCCTCAGTTTTAATTTACTCCGAATGGCACCAAAGTGGCACCGGCGGGGGGGCCTCATCTCATGCTTGGTGGTACCACAGCTCCACCACAGCGATAGTGCGCATTTGTCTGCATTCCAGCTCACTGGGGCTCTCGCAATCGTAACACCTCTACGGTTTCCCAGTGAGTACAAATGCGTCTCGCGTAGCTGTAACATGTGATTCATGACAAACAGAAACGGCGCATCGGTTAGATTATAATGTTTTAAGAAAAAAAATCCTCTTGTTGTCCCAAAGTGCAAAATGGAGGTTGGGGAGGGGGGCTTAGTGCGGAAAGAATCCACGAAAGAGGCGCCGCCTTGCAATTGACAGCTGTTATTGTGCCGTGCCATCTGGTACATTTGTCAGGGAACAGAAAAGGGTTAATATTCTATGATGTGTGGAAGCGACGGCACAGCCAGAGCAAGACACGGCGTGCCAGGAGCCTGCGCGGACGATTTCAGAGACGCCCACAGCATCGGCGCGGCTCCCGTCCCACAGCCAACGTGGCTAATTTAATGGGTCAAAACAGTTGGGAGAGTGCCAGGGGCCACAACGGTAGAGTTCTGAACATGGCGCCACACAAAAAAGAAATTTCCGACTTTGCTTTGCTCGCCACTGTGCAGTTTTTTAACAAACGCAGACCGCATGGATATTCACCAGTGTTACTTTAGATTTTAGAACATTCACCACACCGCAATTTTCCCACTTCACCTTTTCTTAGCTCACCGTTCTATTTGTATAGTGTGTGGCTGTGTTGGAGCACCCCCACACCCTCTCTTCCCCCACCGAACTGTCATTATTCATTGACCACAGATGTAAATGGTTCCAAACAATGGGAGCGCACGTGCTGTGGGCAAAGCGATCGCCCCTGGAGAGGACAAGGTCTGCTGAAATTAATAGGCCTCCTGTGGCTTAAATAAGCAATGGCAAAAGAAGTCTAAATGTTCCCCAATCGCACGACAGACAAGCGAGGCCCAAGAATCCAAATAACGACTCGTCATTATCTGAATTACTGGAGTGAGCCACATCAAAATACATCACAATATAATGAAGTTTGCCGTACTGCATTGCCACCAAAATTGACCTAAAGTGACATTTCACAAATTTTCTGGGATTTGGTTTTTTTCATGCTAGGGTGCCAATAAAGCCCTGGCCATGGCGTGTGCCAATGTTTTCCCTTCCAAAAGGGGGCAACATTTCCCTTTTTTTTTCCATGTGAGGGCCTTGTTCCAGCTTCAGCTTTTGTTAAAGCGCTATATCAACCAATATGTGAAGAAGAAGAAGAAGAAGTAGTAGTAGTAGTAGTAGTAGTAGTAGTAGTAGTATGTATGTATTGCATTGTATATTGGACATCCACCCTCATTTCAGGCTTATTTTACTCCAGACCCATGTAATTTAGGAATTAACTTTTGTTGATGAAAGAAGAGAGTCTAAGGTTTCTTACACTGCATTGAATGTTTATGTAGTCCTAAAATTCAATATACTGTGGGTCCTGGAATTCAAGTGACAATGACAAAAACCCTGGTCCTGGAGTGGACACATTTTTGCATGTCTGGCAGTGAATGACTTGAAATATATCATAGGCTGCTACTCGCAGCTCTGAGTTTCCTAAATGCAACATACTTATAGCTGTTCTGCCATTGGCTACTACCAAGCATCATTCCATTAGCAAAGAAGGACTTCTCCCAAAAACATCCTTGGCTTGGTTTGTAACAAAACAGCAGGCCTCAACAATTTCTGAGAGACAACGTGGACTAAATCGGGCAAAAAACAATGAGTAGGTAGTTCAACGTTAAACAACCATTTCTATTCTACACTCTATTCTTAATTTTTTTTACACATCATGCACAACTCTCATTTATTGCACAATAATTTGTAACCTGTATTTGTTACATATTTTGAGGTATTCTTCTGTTTTAGAAAACATTTGTCTGAATTTTAAAAGGGGCTGAAAACGGATCTGTCACGATCTGGTTGGTGACCAACGGGTGGCGTTGTCTGCCCCGCCTGCACTTGCACAGGTGTTGGTGTTCCAATCAGTGGCAGTTAAAAGGACTCCCGGCGTGACCATTCGTTGTCGGGTCATTGTATGTGTTTGCTTCACCCTGTCAGGTTTGTTTCATCTTGACAGAGTCTTAGTCATGGTTTTCTCTGCTACTTTGTACTTCTGATGACTTTGATTTTTGAGATTTTGTTCCTGCTGACTTTATTTTAATACAATTTGTCAATTACACACTGCTGTTCCCTCCTGCCTGCAGCTCATTTTCTTTCCCGGCCTACTTTTGACCAACTAGTTGGTTAGATAGTAGGTGAGATCAAACTTTTCTCCAAGGACGTGGTAAGAGTAGATCAAATTTGAAACATTGCCCGTTTTAGCTCTTACCCCATATGGGCCTATCTACCCCAAACCATCACATTAAGGGCAGGTGGGATGGGGGTGAAGGGGGGGGGGGGTGCAAAAAAATATGGCTGTAAATATGCTCCTTGGCTTGAGGACACATGCCTTTGTCATTCATGAAGCTGGTAAACAGAATGGCCCCAGCATTTAAAGAGAGCGGCGGGGGGTAAATTAGTGCTCCGAGATGAATTATCATACAATTAAGAATGCTTGAAAAGCCCCCAAACAAAATTGTGAGGCAAGACATTTTTACTTTTATCAGAATTTCTTGGGGAGCAGCGCTCTTTGTGCTGATTCCCATACCCGCACCATTTTGGATGACATTTATGCTGGCTTTTTCACTCTGGAACCATCTCCATCTTGGCTGCCGTGTGAACCCGTGCGTGTGTGCGCATGCTCGTGTGTGCGTGTGTATGTGTGTGCGTGTGTATGTGTGTGTTTGTATGTGTGTGTGTGTGTGCCGAGTTGTACGCAGCGATGAGCCCACCAAGGTGGTCAATAATCTATTACGGCGCACGCTTCCCTCAGCAGAGTGACAAATGTCTGTCAGAGGAGTAGACCGTCAGAGGTCACAAATGTGTTACTGACCTTCGGACACCCTGACGGGCTGCTGCTGCATCTGTGCCAAACATGGCGGCAACCATCTTATGTTTTTTTTCTCCTCCTGGCCGCCTTGTCTTCACGGAAATGTGCAGATTTCCAAAAAAGTTAAATGACCTTTCAAGTGCCTGTACTCTTTTATCGGCTGTCCTGCATCCATGGTATGGTAATACGAGTGGACATTTACCATTTAAAAGTCAAATCAATAGCGAATTAATTTTTTTAGCAATGCAAGCTACATTTGGAATCACCTGTAATTAATCTTGACAGAGTCTGGTTACACTCTTCTCGTGTCACTTTGCCCCAGGACACAAAAACCTGCTTGGAGCTGGCGACTGGCTTGTAATTGTAATGATTCAAAGGCGTAGAAGTTACAAACAAAATCATGTCCATTAAAAAAAAAAAAACTATCAAACATTGCATTGTTAATTTAATATAACACCTTTTTATTGCTGTCCCGTGTCGTTTGTCTCTAACATTCACACAACTCACGCTAATATATGTTTGAAAACAAAGCCGATAAATGGGAGAAACGAATCGACACACAAAGTTAGCATCGTAGCTAGTTATCTGACATGCTAGCATGTTGACCGTATTCATTTTGACAGACGCAGAAATGCTCGCGTAACAATTCGTGACCTTGACTTTGTTGTTGTTGAGTAACAGGTACTACTGTCGTTTTATATTTTTTCACAAATCTAGATTATTAATCAGTTCACAGCTGTTTTGGTTTTAAGTGTTTAACATCTTTAAAATATATCTTTTAACAATTGCACGTGAGGTTTTTACCATTTTATTTTTCAATATTTAAATAATTCGCTGCCATTCCCGAATTTGTTCCAGTTTTGTTTTTTCTTGCAGTGGGGGGTGCTGATAAAGTGCTGGTCAAACATCTGGCAATGTATTTCCCTTCCACGAGTCAGCAGCATTTGTCTTTTTTCTATGTTAGCGCTTTTTTCCAGCTTCAGCTGTTGTCAAGCGAGATAAAATCAATATGTATGTATTGTATTTTATTTTGTACAGCTACCCCCATTTCAAGCTCAGATAACTCCAGACCCATATAACTTAGGAATGAACTCTTTCTTTTCTGATGAAAGTAGAGAGTCTAAGGTTTCATACGCTGCATTGGATGTTTATGTAGTCCTGGCACTGAAAATCAGACACATTTTTGCCTGGCATTTGTCTGGCAATGAATGACTTAAGCTATGAATGAGTTAAGCTTTAGACGGACCATGGTCTCAATATCGGACAACTTATCCGATTATCAAGTTACAATGTGCATGAAAGGGTTGAAATATTGTTTTCTAATATTTTTTCAAACTAGTGCAGGGTGGTTGTGGAAGATATTCCCCATGATAAACGTGAGTTCACTCTAATATACATTTGAGGCAAAATAGTTTCCAAATTCAAACCCCTGACCCCACCTCCTGGGGGCAAGCGCAGCTGAGAAACAGCGAGCGAGCACAGGGATGCTTCTACTCGAGGCCTCGCTGACGTTAACTGTTGATCAAGTGAAAATTAAGTGCGCCTGAATGACACGCCACAGCAAGAATGTGCGCGCTTGCCTTTTTAATAGACTTACAACTGATTTGACCTCTAAAGCCGGTGAAGCCTCCCTTGGGATGGCCTCAGGCAAAGACACATGCACACTCGCGCAAACACACACTCGCACACGCTCGTAAATGCATGCAAAGCTATACGGCGGAATTTACGCCCTTGGATTAAGCATACGCAGATGGGAAGGAAAAGGACAACAATGGCAGAACCTTTCAGGTTAAACACTGGCGTAAACTAGGTACTTCTGGGGTGCGACACATTTTCCTTTTTTTTTTAGGTTTTGGGAGATTTTTGTTGTTTGGGGCTATTGTTAAACGCAGAAGAAAATGTGCTGACAACTGAAAAAAGGAAATAATGAAAATATTAGGGACCTTTCAAGAATAAAAAATAAAATCATGCATGTTCACCCGAATTATTGACCTGGTTGCATTACGGGACAAGTTGCTTCACTTATTTATTCATTTATTTTTAATTATTTTTTTGGGAGGATAATGGACAGCGGAGGTCACCATTTTACAAAATTTCAAACAAAAGCAAAAATTGTCATTTTGTTTCATGTACATTGGTATCAAATCAATATTGGCCATTGAACGTCATTTATTTGCTCGGCAAGGTTTGATTTTTAAGAACAATGTCTCTGGAAAAAATATACATAGCAACTCTTGAAATATGAATCAATGGAAACTGCCCCCAAAGATAGAAATCAAACCTTATCAATTCACACATAAAACATCATTACAGTACAAACTGTCGTGCTTGTGTCTTGGATGTGCGCCTTTAAGGGCCGTGGTCTAGCGCTTTATTACTTTATTACTTTACACAAGCATGAAAATGGGAAATCGGTGATCTCCGGGGTTTCCTACAATAACGAAAGAGAGTTAAAAAATGTTCTCTGTGTAGAAGTCTTGAGTGAAAAGTGTAAGTGGCGAAGATAGACAAAGATAGAGCGACTTTTGAATGAGCTCGCTGTGCCCATGCAGGGGCCATGACGACAAATCCTGATTAGGCCATCTCCACAATGGCCGCCGCTTCCCCTTCCTAACAACGGACCCTTTCCTGTCTGACCTGCTCACCTCTTGTCAGCGACAATATGCATCACATGGCATGGCAACGCCCTGACAGGCGCATCCCAAACTTGCCCGCCTCCAAACTTGTCCCACCTCCCCTTTCTCTTCAAGTCACACAACACTTTAACCTTGTCAGCGTCTCATCTTGGATTTTCTACAGCAGGTGACCGAAATGGGTCTGTTTACCGATTTACCACCGATTTACCATCGATTAACCACAACCCGCAGCTGGGTTGTGGTTGATGAGTTAGCCAGCGTGTGAGCGTTTTAGCATGAGTAGTGGTCTTTAGCAGCTCCTGCTGGCATTTTCGTTTCTGTTTTTGACTGTTTGTCGAGTTTAATCAATATCTGAAAGTGCATTTGGAAACAAGGGCTCTCCTTGCCCACACGCGAGGGCATCCCAGTACCGTAACGGCTCGGTTAAAAGATGAAATATCCTATTTAAAATAGATTTTTGTTTTTGTAACACCACCTTTATACTCTTATTTTCAAATTTCGAATGGTGTCAGAATATTTATGTAGGTTGGGTGAATAATCTGACAACATGCATTCATGACGTTGTGTATGCCCACAAAAGGAATTTATTAACTTGTTACTTTTTTTGCCTAATGAAGGCAAATTGATAACAATGACAATACATTACTGTTTTGATTCATGGTATAAAAAAACAACAACAAAAACTAAACCAACAAACAAAGGCTGGACATTTCTGCGCAAAACATTGAACTAATTGAGCTGTTAATTGAGCGAGTGCATCAGGGATTTTAATTAATTGCATTAGGATGGGTTGTGCAAAAATGATGTGTAAACAGCCTGGCAATTTTGACAAGTCCCGGTCTGTAAATTGACATGGAGAAGAATTCATTGCCTTTGGATTGGAGCTGTGTGACCGACCGACCCAAGGAAATATTGGGAACTTTCCATGCTAACAAGCAGATCTTCAATTTGTTGCCAATCTGATATGAGGGAAAAAAAGACTTGGCAGAAACCAACAGCGGAGGTGGAAATTTGTGAGGGAGGCCAAATCACATTTTTATATTGTCGGATCGCAACAAAATTGATGATTACATCTTTGTCTTGGCTAGCAGATAGAGCACATAAGGTGGTTCACTGTTTTTAATACTATGTTATTATTATTATTATTATTATTATTATTATTATTATTATTATTATTATTATTATTATTATTATTATTATTATTATTTTTATTTTTACTTAACTCATTCACTGTCAGAAGATATGCAAAAATGTGTCCACTCCAGTGCCAGGGTTTTTGTCATTTTCACTCTTTCACTCAAATTGCTGGACCCACAGAATATTGACTTTAAGGACTATACATAAAAATTTAATGTAGCGTAAGAAACCTGAGACTCTATTCTTTCCTAAAAAAAGAGTTCATTCCCAAGTCATATGGGTCTGTAGTTATTTGAGCTTGAAATGAGGGCGGTTCTCCAAAAAATGCAATCCGTACTTGTATCTTGGTTTGTATAGGTATGTATAAAGCGCTTTAACAACAGTTGAAGCTGTCACAAAGCGCTAACATGGAAAAAAGGCAAATGCTGACCCTTCGTGGAAGAGAAAAAAAATTGCCAGAGGTCTGACCAGGGCTTTATCGGCAACCCCGCAAGAAAAAACAAAACCCGAACAAATTGGGGAATGGCGCTCGATGTCATATTTTCAATTCCCGAATAAATCTGGTGATGGAAGTGAAAGAGTTAATATTCAAAAACTTTTTTTTTCATTCCGAAAAATACTTGTAAATCGAAAACCATAGCAGTGATTTTTCAGAGTTAATGGATTTGACCTCCAGGAGGCAGTAAAATGCAGCCATGCATATGCAAATGAAAAAAACAATGACTCAGGAAGACTAGTCTTTTTTGTAGAGGATAAAATAGATATGCTGGTGAAATTGTTTGTCTTAATGTGTTTGAACACATTAAGACTTGTAGGTTTGTATTGTTTGTTCGGATTAAGCTGAGTGGATGACTGATGGTCGACTTCAATTGGAAGTGCTATTCAATTGTTTCTATTGGGGATTTGCTCAATATTTGTTCAATATTTTCCAACTTGCTACTTTTTGTGAGGTTGAATCAAAATAGCTGTGGCCGAACTGTGCTTATCTTGCATTGCATTGAAAAAAATGACGTTGAAAGTCCGTTAGAAAACTTGTAAATTGATCCACTCATATCTCAAAGCAACGTTGACGGCTAGCATGTTGACTTTTTAAAGGGTAGTCAAAAAATACAGCTTTTATATGATACATTTACGAAATTATTTCCATTTTCTCGAAATCCACTTCCTTAACGGTCACCTGCCGCCCTCCGCGTGAAGACGAACAAACTGAGATTCCTCGGGTTCTTCCCGGTTTGATGCAACTTTGGCAGATGGTTCCCGCTGCGATCAAATCCCGCCTGAAAATAGCAACGCCATCTCCGAAGTAAACAATTAAACTGCTTTTCCAGTTAAACTCCATTTAATTAGCTTTTTCTTCCTCGCATCCCACATTCCATCTGGTGTAGCGAAAGCTTCTTGTTGGGCGAGTGTAGCGCTGTTCATTTTTTTTCTTCTCCCCCCCCCCCCCCCTTCTGTGCTGTCTTTTAGTTTCACTAGCTGGTTTGAAGTCAGCCTTTGTCTGGCGTTGGGGTGACGGTGGGGGATATCGGGGGTGAGGAGGGGTAGGCTTGGTGTTATTGTCTCCATATTAAGTGAGGTTCCGTGCGGGTTTGGGCCACATCTTGACTTCCCTAAGCTGCGGAGCAGCTGAGGTTAAGTGGTCTCCTCGCTCACGACACCCATCTTCTTCTTCTCCGTGACAGCTGGGGACCAGACCGTTGCCATAGATACCCTCTCCGCCCACTGGTCAACCGCTCATTTATTTGAAGTCAGCGCTCACGCGCCGTACGTTAGCTGATGGCGACACTGTTTTTGCAAAAAGTCTGGCAAAAGTAAAATGGCGAGAGTCATTCAAATTCATGTCTTTGCTCAGCCTCTGAGGTTTAATTGGTATTTATCGAAAGCAATCATGAAAAATAGAAAGTCAGTTTTTGGATCAGTAAAACTAAATTTGAGTTAGTGTAGTTGAATGGTTTCCTGTTTTTTTTTTCCTTTCCCAAATTGCCTCACTCCTCACTGGCGGCAGAAGGAAGCCGAGAGATAAGTCAGTGATCAGGAAAATCATTTCAAATGAAAATTTTCAATCACACACACCACGGCGCAATGTTTTGTGCGCTAGGTCATTTTTAAAAAAGACAATGTACATCGATTACCGCTTGCACAAAATTTTACCATGTGCTCAATAGCCATTTCATCTGTCAGATTTTGGGGAAAAAAACGACAAAAAAATATTTAAAGATAATTTGAAGGTGATCCCATGAAGAATGTAAACAATGTGAAGGTTAGTTCCATAAAAATAAGACTACAATGTACTGTATATCTTCTTTTCCTTTCTGGGGTCGCCACAACTAATCAGTGTCCTCCATCTTCAGAGCTTTGATTCACATTTGTTTTGGCCAAGCTTTTACGTCGGATGCCCTTCCTGACACAAGCCTCTTTATATTAAAACACTGGCAATATACAGTATATACCAAGGTCAAATATGTATAATCATCTAAGTTTGATTAATTCCACGCATAACTGTTCTTGACCGTGTAAAATTTGAAAAAAAAAAACTCAACAACCCCCCAAAAAAATACTTTTGATCATCAAATATCAGCTCTGAGTTTCATGAACA
Source organism: Hippocampus bargibanti (assembly GCF_051943395.1). NCBI lineage: Eukaryota > Metazoa > Chordata > Actinopteri > Syngnathiformes > Syngnathidae > Hippocampus > Hippocampus bargibanti. The sequence goes on along the minus strand of NC_142746.1, from coordinate 8,084,413 downwards.
CAGCATACTTATAGCAGCTCTCCCATTGGCTAGTACCAAGCATCATCCTGGCATCCTATATTGGCTATGAACGACCTCAATGTTAAGATGACAAAAGCAAACGACTTTGGATCAGTTTTTGACAAATATCAGGCAAAAAACACTGAGAGAGAACAAGAATGCAAGAGGGCAAAAAAAACAAAACAAAAAAACAATGAGGACTCGGTTTAAAGTTCATATCTGTCAACCTTGGCTAATAGCTGCCTTTATAAATAATTACAATTCCTGTATAAACGTTGTAGAAGGCCGTACATTATTTGAAATGATAGAAAAACGCTAACGCAAGCGGAAATGCAGACAGCTTACCGCACATGTGCACGTTTTGCTTTTATCAATCCGACCGTATGCAGCGCTAAAAACTATATGTATGATTAATGATTACGTTTGCTGGTTTGTCGTGACAATATAGCGATCGGGGGCAGCATTGACGCCAACGATAATACTGCCGATTTGAGCCAAAATGGTCTTTATAAGATTGGTTCACATTTTAACGTTTTTTTCCCGTATAAAAGTTGGGGTACGCCATACATTATTTGAAATGATTAAAAAAACGTGTAACATACAGGGAAAACTGACAGGTATGAAAGTTAAACGATCATTTTAATTCATTACTCTATTTTTTGGTTTTTAACTGACACACAACTCTCATTTAGTGTAAAATAATCTAACTGTAATGTATTTCTTACATATTTGAATGTATTTTTATACTTTAGTAAAGATGTTTTGTCTGATTTAGGGGAGGAGTTTGAACGGAGTACTGCCTTTACATGGAAAACATGCCCCAACTTACAACATTTTCTAGTTTAGAAATGTCTTTTCAATTAATTTCGTAAGACCAACACTCTATGTAAGTCTGTGTTTTTGTTTTCAGCAGTTATCTTCAACGACACATGCTGTATTTTGAGACACGTCCCTGAATTCCCTTTACAGCGTCTTTAACTGACCCAAGCCATCATTAGCAGCGTTTTTGTCACATTAACCTTTGTTGGGAGTATTAAAAAAAGGCAGGAAACAATGAGGAGGAAACCGTCCGGGACCCCTGACCAGGAGGCTGAAATTAGAGGCCATTTGTTCCACAATATTGTCGCCTCCTGCTTTTTCTCAGGCTTGTGCTTTTGCACAGAAGGTGCAGGCAGATATTTGGGCAGCAGCCAAAGCCTTTTCCACCACCCTCTGTTCGCCGGCCACCCTGCTCGAGCTGCAGGTGCTCCATGGACTCCCCGCTGGTTCCTCGCACAGCTCGGGACCTCACGGGCTGATGGAACAAATGCCGGTGGAGAGAAAATAAACTTATCTCATTTGGATGACAACAATCCGCCTTGGGCAATGTTGTGCGTGCAACCGCTTTTCAGAAACAAGTCTTGGAGAGAAGATATCCAATTTTAGCATGCTGGCGATTACATCTCCATCTGTCAAACTCCCGTCCGATAAATCCATACGCTGGTTGATTACAAGTGCAACCTAAATTGAGAAATGGGTTAAAAAAAGACAGTGTACTTTGACGCCTTTGCGAGCAAGAGCTATTTTCCGTGCAAGGGAGCTCCTCTCGCTGACCCGGCCCTGACCCTCGAGGGTGAACCCCATCACGGAGAGGTGTTAGCGTGCCACCCGGCGTGATGGATCACCTCTCGGATCCCCGTAATCTAGCAATCACAGCCAATCACCAGTCGGCTCTCTGTTACTATAATGATCTGCAATGATTCAGGCCCACAGTATTCAGATGATGGATGGAGAGGTTGGGTGGGGGGTTCAGGGGGGTGACTCACACGGCGTCCAAAGAGATGGCGCGTCAGACTGCATAGAGTCGGCGCTCGATGCCGATCGATGGTGTCAACGACGATTTGAATCGTTGCTCGCATCGTTATTGTAATGAAGTGGAGGTATTTAACCCAGGTGAACATGAGTCGTATGGTGCCTTTAAAAATGATGTTGAAGGTGACCCCCGCCCACCCCCCCCTCCCCTTCATCCCAAAAGGATACGCCCACACATCGTCTAAGCATTTTGCCAGATGATATGCTAATATCTATGACCCTATATTGAGCTGGAGAGACTCCTACATATGTGGTCAAAGGAAGGGTGATGAACTCAGCACGAAACTAATGGAGAGATTTTATTTGCATGTCTTTTTACTGGGGCGTCTGTTTTTAGACATAAAAAATACAATTTCTGATTGTGTAAGGAAACATTACTCTCGAGTGTCCAACTCAAGTTGCGACGACGCCAGTCTGCATAAACGAGGGGTGTGCGGTGTGCGATGCGTCATTTAGAACTGGACGATGTTTAACTTATTCACTGCCATTCCCAAATTTGTTCGGGAATTGGAAATATGACGTTGAGCGCCATTACTGAATTTGTTCGGGTTTTGGTTTTTCTTGCGGGGGGTGTCGATAAAGTGCTGGTCAGACCTCTGGCTCTGTTTTTTTCCCTTCCACACGGCACATGCAGCATTTGCTTTTTGTACAGCCGCTCCTACTTGCACCTCATATTACGCCAGACCCATATAATTTAGGAATAAACTCTTTTTTTCTGATGAAAGAAGAGAGTGGAAGGTTTCTTACACTGCATTGAATGTTTATGTCGTCCTAAAACTCAATATTCTGCAGGTCCTGGAATTTGAGTAAACATAACAAAAACCCTGACACTTGTCTGGCAGTGAATGAGTTAAAATATACATACCATTTTATTATATAACATTATCTCCCATCAACTGAAATCGGCATCCAAGTGACTTCTGGGTATCCTGTTTTCTGGGATTCATCACATGGTCGTTTGCAATGCGAGATCGAGAAAATTTGACCATCAATGTGTTTTAAAAACTATAGAGACTTTTTTTGCCTTGAATCCTGCCTGACACAAAACTGCGGAAAATGTTTTTTAAAAAGTACGATTGAAAATCAGTAACTTACCAGAAACTTCTCTTCTAATCACTGGCGACATCACATGACATCAATGCCCTTGTACCATTGCCCACTTATCTGTTTCGTAACAATAATTTTCATGAAAAGCATATTGTAATTTTTTATGTAATTATTTTGTTAATTCTGACTAATACATTTAGCCTCGGAACATTGACTATCATGTGACACGGATTGACTGGTTAATCAAAATGAAAGGAATTATTGTCTACCTAATTCTTTCCTACAAGAGGCTGAATTATTTTTGAGTTTCATCAGCCTTGTATTATCGGAAGCCAGCTGTGTACTGTATCTCGCTAATGCATGCGGCGTACGTGTCAAGCCTCGGATTTGAGCGAGGCTGTCACAAGCTCACGAGTGCACGCATCACGGAGCAGGGCCGCTCACCCAGACGCCACCCCAAAAAAACCCGGTCCCCCCGGTGTGGGGGAATTACTGGGTCTCTCCCAGCTCCTGGTAACCCCTTCATTATCCACACACCAATGAGTCCAGATCCGATTCAGCCTTTTTCGCATTTTGGGGGTAGACATTGGGAGTCAGTGAGTGGTACATGTGAACAATGCCTCAAAATAAAGTTAAAATGTAGTCCAAGTACTTATTTTCATTGAGCATCTGCGCTCTCGACATCCATTTAAAAGGCTTAAGCGGGCCGATTTGAAGATATATTTGATTCTCTCCTTGAACTGTGCCATGTTGTGCAATTGTGCTCTTCCTCCCATCACCTTTCCTGCAATGTCCTCCATTCACTTTTGAAAATTAACCTCCTAATAGACCTCATCTGTCCAGAGAGAGCCCATTAACCAAAAGCCCTGCCTGCACCACGAAAAGGGGCCCGCAGACCCCCCGCTCACTGTGGACCTCTCCCCTTTACTCGCCGTCAAACTAAAGCACTGGGAAAAATAAATAAATAAAAAAATCCGAACGCGGCGAAACGCGATGGGACCACAATGATTTCATTATGTATCGTAATTACCTACTGGCCTTTTCCGATTTATGGAATTAGCCGGCTTTAATTGCTTTTATCACCTGGGCCTTTGTGAGTGCAGCAAAAGGAGCCATGATTTGTTTTAAATGAGCTGCCACGAGATGGGGTCAGATTCTCTTCACCTCCAGCACCTTTTACCGATGCCGCTGGATTAAACCTTCTTGCAAATGAAATCAACAGTGTCAGCCCCCGAAACTCTCTGAAGATTTTTTTTGGGTGCTGCGGGGGTTGGGGGGAGTTTAACCGATGGGAAGCAGCTGTTAAAAAGGACTTCCTAAAGTCCCTCAGGAGGTGGCAGCAGCCTTAGGACTCGAAACCCCCTCTTCAGTGTTACCGAAGCAATCAGCATATTCCCCTATTGGAGGAGGAAAGGCGTGACAGTGTTTTGCGGGACGTCAGGGCGTATCATTAAAAGGCATATTTTAATTAGACACATGCTAGTTCGTTACACCAAATGGATTAACATTGCTTGTCATGGGGGTGGAGATATGTTGAACATTTCTGTCCGCTGGGGAACGACCGTCTCCGTTTAACAAGATGTCTTAAGTTTGAAATATTTAGATCTTGTTAAACCCTCCGGATTTGGGTTGGCTCTTGGAGAAGCTAGCAGGGTAATGTATTCAAAACTAAAAAAGACTTTATACATTGAAATTGTAATAATTTTCTATTCGCTAGTGACAAAATTGGAGCACGGTGTGGGGGTGGTAAACTCAACTGAGGTTGCGTCACAACAACAAGCGGCAGTCTTGGATGATTGTGAGCGATTTCCTGTCAAATTTACAATAAAAAAAAAAAACAATAGAAAAAATCCTTTCAGTCAAATAAACTGAAGTGAAGTTGCTTAAAAACATCCATCCATCCATTTTCCAGACCGCTTCATCCTCATGAGGGTTGCGGGAATGCTGTAGCCCAGCCGTCTTAGGGCACTAGGCGGGGGACACCCTGAATTGGTTGCCAGCCAATCGCAGAGCACGTAGAGACAAATAACCGTTCGCTTTCACACTCACGCCCAGGAACAATTTAGACTCTAAATTTTAGAGTGTTCAATGCGCCTGCAATGCATGTTTTTGGAATGTGGGAGGAAACCGGAGGACCCGGAAAAAACCCACGCGGGCCTGGGGAGAACATGCAAACTCTACACTGGGAAGCCCGACCGGGTCTTGAACTCATGACCTCTGCACTGTGAAGCCGAAGTGCTGACCACTCGACTACCTGCCTTGCTTAAAGGACAACCGACGTCACTTTTTTGTTTTTTAACTGACATCAGAAAAACGTTTTATAGCATTTAAAATACCCAAAACGTGCAGTATGATATTTTTAGTCAAATGCAAAATACCAATAAAAATGACTTAGTGTCCAAAATCTGCAAAAAATTGAGCTGCGAATTGGGCATTTTCAGAAAGTCCCGCCCCCAGTTCGTGACATCACGCCAAGACGTCCTGCATTGCTAGTGAATCAAAACAATGGCTTCAGATTCGGAGAATATGCTTTCTTGTTACACATCCAGTTATGAATATGATTCAAATACTTCTGAAGAGGAAAGCATTCATGTTTGCAATCGATTAAAGAATTATATGTGCCATTTTGAGGCAACATTGGGGGAAAATCTCTCACCCCAAAAAAAGAGGCACAAAATGGCGACCTCCAGTGGCCACCTCCGTTTCCACAGGCTGATAAATTCTTTATATGGCACTTGGACGCCCTCTTCTGGCCTTCTGGTGGCTTTTGGGTGCAACACGAGGTCCCCAGACCAAACAAGTACAGCAAAATACATTGACGTGATGGAAGGAACCCTGCAATGCGTCTTTTTTTGGTCAGGGGGCGGTCCTTTAGTGACGTCACGTACGGACTCGTCACCAACTCAAAAACCAGACTTCCTGAATATTCAGAGCGAGTCTTAAATCGTAAAATATAGCTATATGCGGTGGAATCTTTGTAAAATATCCTCAGTAGAAGTAATTTGAAGCCATTTTACAAATTATGGACACAACTTGTCCGGAGACGTCGGTTGTCCTTTAAAAACACATTTGTTGACAGGCCAACAAAGTCTTGGGAAAACATCAGCCATTTTTTCCCAGTTTCTTTCAGAAAACATACAAAAAAACAACAAAATACAAATGATATTCATAGTCGAACAAAATTCAATTCAGGGATGGAGTTGAGCGATGTGTTACACCACTGGTGTTAAAGTCATGTTCAGGGGCCAGATCTGGACCGTCACGTCGTTGGATGTGGCCCACGAAAGCAAATCAAACATGGCAACGACCTCGTACTTGCTGAATGTTTTGCAATTTTGGAAACATTGTGATATCTAATAAATAAGAGAGACATTGTAAGCTATTTTACCGAATAATTTAAAAAAATCAAACATGGTGGTTGTGTTTTTGAGGGGGAGTTGACAAATGTCATTTCCTTTCATTTCAATGGGGATTCCAGATCTCTTTCAGTGTACCATTGCAGTTTTTCGCAATTGTATACCTTACCCTCCTCCATTAAAAGTTTTATTTAGGAAGGTTTGGAAGCTTGGAAAGCAAGTTAAATTTATTTATTTCATTTTTGACGATGTGGCAAGTTGAGGTTCTGCATGACTGTTTGGATCAAAGAGCGCTGATCTCACCTATTGAGCTGTGCTTACCTTCTTGTCCTCTCTCATTATGAAGCGGACAACTGGAATTTCCCCCTTTGTCATTCCGAATACATCTTTGGGCCAACCCCTAATAAAATGGAATGCAAAAAAAAGACAATAAAAAAGAGAGAAAATGAATGAGTGGCTTAAATGGACAAATAAATGAAGGCAATAAAAATGTGCATCCTTGACTGTCAGAGAAACCCGGGAATTGATTTTTCCGCCTATTAGGGCGAAAGAAGGGCTTGAGAAACTGCTGCTTAGCCAGAGGTCGGATTAAATTACATTCACTTGGTGTGTGAAGTCAGCAATCACTCAGCAATTTCAACTGGTGGCGATGTAAGCACGTATTCATACAAATTGACAATTTTTCCCCCCTCCGGCAAATAAAAGAATACCCAATCGAGCGGCTCACTTCTACATACATTTGGACAACTTGTTTTTCATCCGTACCTGAATAACCGCTAGAGAAGGCATTCTCAAGGTCTCGGGAATATGACGGGATGCATAATACCCCTCCCCATAATCCTCCCGTGGCGTTTTCACACAAACCTGCCGGGCTAAAAACACCCCTGCATGGATAAGAAGATTTGCAGTTCAATAGGAGTTACAAACTATCAGCTTGTAATGTTGGCACTGAGGAAGCAGATTAATTCGAAGATGTGCAGTACTGTGCATTGGAAACCTACATTCTGAGTGCAGGATGCTAGTGCGTGACTTCAGGTTCCTAAAGAAAGAGTTGCCATAGTTGAATCAGTTGTGGGTCCACAGTTGATGTCATTCAATCTGTTGCTGCGCTCATAAAGTGACCTGATCTGTTTATTTATTTATTTTTATATAAAGACCACCACATCTTTGATAAAAACAACAACAACAAAAATCTTCCCGCATGCTGCAATGGAAAATAACTACAAACCCAGATCGGGATTGAAGTGCCACTACATATACAGTAAAGTCTCGTTATATCGATATCGGATATATCGATAGTCCCGGTTATATCGATACTATTTCTATGCACGCACGGAGAAAATTACATGCAAACAGGGTCGGATATATCGATAGTCCCGGTTATATCGATATTTTTTCGGACTCCCTTGAATATCGATATAACGAGACTTTACTGTATTGTGCGATATTTTATTTTATTATTTAAGTAAATTGAGACTATTAAGGCAATTCACTATAAAAATACATTGTAAACATCATTTTATTTTCTTAACATTGTTTTATTTTGTCAGACCTCTGTTTTTATTATACATCCGGTCAATGATGTCACATCCTGCCGGTCTTTACAAAAGCTCTCCCTCTCGTGCTCCTCCACCATCTGCGAGAGCGGCATGCACCAGAGGGTACAGGCCAATTCCATTCTGTGCCATCCCAAAGATTAAAGAACCTTTCTGCTCTTACTTTTGATTCTTGGTTGATTTTTCTATTGTTAAACAATATAAGACAGTGTGGATAGTTTGAAAGTATCTTGACAAATAATGGATATCATGAGTCAGTTTTACTGGAGAGGTTGTTGAACTCATTTTTGTGGTGGGCTACATTTTGTATACTATTTAAACCATATAAATAAGTCAGCAATAACAATTTATTCATTGTCTCTGATTTTGAATTTGAAATTTTGGTCCATATTTTAGCAAGCATCACAGAAGTTGTGACGTTTGATATGCTTTGGCGGGCCATATACAAGGATGTGGCGCTACATATCCGGCCTGCGGGCCTTGACTTTGACACTTATTAACTAAATTGTTTGAAGCCAGCACATCTGGCCTATTATTGATGATTTTTTCACCCCTTAAGGCCAGGGTGTCAAAGTCATGTTTTTGCCGTGGCCACATTGTAGTTACGGTTTCCTCTCAAGGGCCGTTATGGGGAAGCCATTAGAATGTTTTATCCACTGCACATATTACATTCAGAGAACTAGTTTTCAAATTTGAAGTCAAAAATAATGATTGTTATTGTGGTTTACATGGGACAATTAGAAATTTTGGTTCAGTCAGACAGCAAGCATCATGGATTTTCAGTTTGATTGATTTGCTTTTGCGGACCAAATAAAATGATGTGGCGGGCCATATTTGACCCCCGGGCCTCGGCCTAGACACCTGTGCCTTAAGGTGATGCCAGAAGGTAGTCTTCAATTTCTTGACAGCAGGAGAGTAAGAAAGGCCACAATAGAATACTTTCAAATGTGTCCTTTCATCCGTTGAAAAAATTTTTAAAGCATGTGGGAGGGTTCAAACTATACATTGAGAGAGAAATAAAATGGTCTATTCCGCTCACACATTTTTGCTGATTGCAGAGGGGGCGAGAATGTACTTTGAGTATCGTGATAACCAAAACAAAAAAAAAAAGGAATCCATCTCGAGAAAAATAAAAGCCTTTCAACTGATGCTCCCTGAACTGAACGTTAGTATCCAAGGTCGAGTACCACCTCCCGATTTCTTTTGCCACCGTTTTATTTTGACTCAGGTTGAAGAGCAATAAATGGGAACCTTTACCCTGCTGTCCCAGCCGTCCCTTTTCCAGGGTGTCATCGCTCGCTCCACGTGCACACGCGCACACTGCCCTACTTTGCCAGTTCTTGATTAAAACGTTGACTTTTTTTGCAAGGTAATAACCTGATTAATGTAATTGAATGTAAAAGGGCGTAGCTCAGCAGCGCGGCTGATCACCGGAGATGGATTAGGAGAGAAGGCTTTCAAATTGAATACAGTTCTCCCTCCTCAGCCTGTTAATTGTGCCGTTTACCACTACCTGAGTCAGTGACCACTGCTATTTAGTCTCCCTAATGATGATGCACAGTCCGATCCAACCACAGATAATTAAAAAAGCCTTTCCACGCATCCACCTCCCCGTCCGTCTCTCCTCCCCATCTTGCCTTCGGGTTCTTCATTGACAAGCCGTGTGGAGGTGAAGGTATTGAGCTGTCCGCTGAGCACGACGTGGGCTGGGTGACTCCGTCCGTTGGTCCTTCTGAAGGACATCACTGTAGCCTTTCGTCGACTAGCTTAATGCTAACGCCAACGCGTGAAAAATAACCCACTAAACAACCGATATTTGGACATTGAGTCTAATAGTGGTAACGGTCATATATTCTTTATCCTCTGCACAAAGTTGAGTGGTACCGAGAAATGTATAATGAAAAATGTGTTCATCCACTCATTATCTGAATCACGTGTGCTGGAGCCAATCCCAGCTGACTTTGGGGTGTAGGCGGGGTACACCCTGTACTGGTCACCATCCAAATGCAGGGCACAAACACTTTTTTAAAATCATAATTACCGTATTTTCCGGTTTATAAGGCGCACCCCCAATGCATGGCATATTTTCAAACATGTTCCATATGTAAGAAGTACAGGACTATAAGGCAATGAATAATTTTTTTTACAAATATAATATATAAATAGCTTCCAAGTACAAGGCGCTACACTAGAGGCGGGGGTTACACACTACTTTTTATACAAGGAGTCCTTGACTGCTGACAGTTGTTGCAAGACCCGTTGTAGCTCAATATGACTTCACATATGAGGCACATCTGCGTATAAGGCGCAGGGTCATCTTTTGAAGAAAATCAACACTTTTGGGTGTGCCTTGTACACAGGAAAATACAGTACTTGTCAAATAAATCTCTCATATTCATGGTCTCTTTTTGGGACTACTTTTATTTTGCAGGCTCTAACATTGACTATAAATCATAAATATTAAATTGGGCAACATGTGTATGCAGCCTGAAAAAAAATATCACATCTTAGTTGTCCTAATTAATAACCGGATTGCATTTCATTTTATGTGTGTGTGATCATGACTTAGCATGGTGTCGCCGCCATTAATTTAAGAGCGTTCTATTCAAATGCACCCTGCCTGGCGTCTCCGTATGAGGCGCACTTTAAACGCTCTAGTTGGTGACGAGTTTTTGTGAATTTCCACCACCTGCAGTCTTGAGCAAGTGCTGAAATAATTAGGAGACGGAGGAAAGGGGAGAAGAAAAACATCTTTGAACTTCCTTACACCATAGCAGAGAAAAAAATAAAAAATAATAAAGCGAACGTGTGAGACAAAGGCAAGAGACCCCCACGGTGCTTGGGTCTCTGCTTCCTGTCATGAGTATTCCTTTGGGGGTTTCATATGACAAAACGCAGAAAGTTCTTTAGTCCCCGTGCCTGTCACGATACACCCTCATAACCGCAGCTGTGTGTTTGTGTGCATGCAAGTGTGCCTCTGTGTGTGTGTGTGTGTGTGTGTGTGTGTGTGTTTGCACTGGCATGTTGTCTCGCTGTCTTCTCTGTCAGCTCATAGCATGGCACCTGCTCTCATGTTTCTAATTAGTCTCATTGAATTAATTATATTCCGCAGCACATCTCTTCGCAACTCGCGCGCTTGCGCCTCCGCAGCAGGTCGCTCCGTAACAGTCCGACTCATTTTATTTTTCCATTCCACGTTTCTCACTTCTGTTTAAATGACTTGAGACGAGGTAGGCAGGGAGTTGCTACGCTAGCTATTAATTGGGACAAATATCTGGGCACTTTCGACAATGAGTACTTTTGTGTTTCTTGTCTTCAAAAATTTGGCATTTCCTTTGCCCCCACCCTCACCCATGTTGGCTTATCCAGCCGTCTTAGGTACTTGCGGAATCGTTCTTTACCAAATACCCGTCGGGTGAAAATGGCCGAAACGCGGCATGATGACATATTTACACAAATGAATTTGTGACGCTTTGTGAATTTGCAGTTATACAGGCAGGTGGGTGAATTTGTTGCACACTGTTTTCAACTGTACAGAAGAAAGAAAAAAAAACAATATGAACACCTTTTAATAACAAATAAAATAAAATAAAATAAATGCAAACAAAACTGAGTTACTATTATATGCCTTTAAAATATTTTGCCTTGACGCCTTGTTCTGCATCAAGAGTGACAGACTGTTGACCACAGGTGTCAAAGTCAAGGCCGGAGGCCAAATCTGGCCCGCCGCATTATTTTATTTGACCTGTCAAAGAAAATCATGCATGTCAAGTGCCATGATGCTTGCTGTAGTCCGAACAAAAATTTCAAATTGTCAACATGTAAACCGCAATAAGTGATTATTTTTTACTCCAAATTTGAAAACTACTCATTCATTACTTTGTTGTGAGCTATATATGTAATATATGGAGGAGCTTAAACATTTTAACGGTTTCCCAAATTCATAACAGCCCTCGAGAGTAACCGTCACAATGTGCCCCGCGACAAAAAATTAGTTGAACACCCTTGCTGTAGACAAATATAACATAGGATCTGGTCATTTTTTTTAAATAAAACATCCATCACATTCCCGATTAAATAAAACTGAAGTAATTGAACACAGAAAAGGCACATAAAAGGCTTAAAGCCATTTTTCCATAAAAATGTTGCATTTCACAAGCGTTTAGGCCTTTATGATGTTGGACCTTCTCAGGTTTATGTTGCACGTTGCGAAGAAGTGAGCGGCTGATTGGCCGGCAGCCTCACTTCAGTCAACCGCAGGAAAGACAAGTGAAATTTGGAACGTGGTGAGTATACAGAAATCAGGAGAGCACTTTAGCGGTGACAGGCAGTCTAAGCACCTCATTCTTCTCTGTTAGCTTTTATATTTCATTTGTCAAGTTCATTCGCCGCGTGTGCCGCAGTTGTCTATTTTGTCCGTGGCTATGCATAGCTTTGCGGTAAATGGAGAGAAATGAGGGGGAAAACAATTGGCTTGATTTTAGCATCTGTGTAATTACTCAGAATTTATCCTCACCAAAATGTATGCAAGTCTAAAATAAGAACAACCCTTGAATGGATTGACTTGAACTACGCCTGAAGTCTCGCAAGCCAGATCCAAAACTCGAATTACTCAATTAAAAGTACAAACACTTTGGGTCGTGGTGTGTGAAATTAAAATAGAAAACAAGATGCATCGTATCGGTGAAAAGGTTTCTTCAGCCGTCATCTGTACTTCTTTGAAGGTGTCCGACACCTTCAAATAAGTACAGATGACGGCTGAAGAAACCTTTTCATCGATGGACCATCGTAGAATAGCCTTGATAGAGAATAGACTTTATCGTATTTAAAAGTCTCAAAGTTAGTTGTCTGAGCTTGCAATGGGGGCAGCTGTCAAAAAGCAAATGCTGCATTGCCAGAGGTCTGACCAGCGCTTTTTCGGCACCCCCTGCAAAAAACAAACAAACCCGAACAAAGGCCATCCCCGAATAAATTTGTGAATGTCAGTGAATGAGTTAACTCCGCTGTACTGCCTGTTTTCCAGCTCTACCAGGAGCAACGCACCTGATTCAAATCATCAGGACTGTTTTGAGGATGCTTCAGAGCTCGCTGATCGTCTGAATCAGGTGTGTTGCAGTCGGGTCAGATGGAAAACAGGCACGACAGTGGCCCTCCAGGCCTGGATCTGGTCATTTCTGGCCAAAGGTTTCTTACGCTGCATTGAATGTTTATGTAATCCTAAATCTCAATATTCTGTGGGTCCTGGAATTCGAGTGACAGTTACAAGAACCCTGGCACGTGCACGTCTGGCAGTGAATGAGTTTATTAGCAAATATTAAGTGTCAACTGTTTAAAAAAAAAGCTATCCTGTGAAGCGCAATGTTTGAAGAAACCGCAACGGTGTGTACCAAAACAAAACTTTCCACAACTGAATCGATTTTAACCCGCGAGTATGAATCCGTTTGTTGATCCAGTTTTCAATATGTTGGCTTTATCTGCCGACCTTTTGAGGTTATGCATTAGTGGCATCAAACTTTGATTACTCCGATCGAACAGGGAAAACTCACCGCATTCCCCTGATCCAAGTCTTGGTTTAAAAACATGTCGGAACATGCGTGCAATCGATGTGTTAACCCCACGCAAGGGCTCATTCATCGTCATCATTTTGTTTCGATTAGTTTTAACATGTATCAACCGGAGGTTTTGTCATTACAATTTTCCGCATTGTGGGATGATTAAAGGCTATCTGATTCTGATTCTGATATAGATGAATGCATCTTTTCACAAATTTACATTTATGCGACCGCCCACCACAAATATTCAATTAAAAAACATTTTTTATGACCAGCCAGGCAAGTTGTTGACATCAAGTAGGGTTCATCCAAGGTACAAAAACCATGCCATGAACGTCGGTGGAAACGGCGTTGAATGTCAGAAGTGAGCGGCGGCCAGTCATGGGCAGCCTCCCAGCTGTTCCTCATCCCGTATTTTATTTTTTTTCCACCAGAGGATCCCGTGCTTAAAGAAAAGACAGCGTAAATAATTCACATGCCTTGGTGAACGCCACCCAGCAGCGCCACAAAAGGCGAGCATCTTAATTTTGGCAACGGCTGCGGCAAGGAGGGCTGATAGTGTTTCCCAGCGTCGAGCGCTTGTACGTTGGCCATATGGACTTCATCATCACCCGCGGGATGATTCAGCAGATTCTTGATCTGGAGCCCAAAATCACACGACACCTTAATTAGCTCGGTGTTGATATCACCCTTCACGCCGCCAATTTGTTGCCATCGGGACGAACGACAGCCTCAGGCCGGCGTTTTCACTGTTAAATTTGCTCCCGACAGATGTAAACCGATTACTTCACTTGAGATCAAGAGGAGGATTGTTTTTTTTTTTTGCTTTAGTTGGTAGCTTCATGGAGACCAACATTATTTTGACAGATATTACTTT